>NC_053026.1:25009314-25257242 GCF_003073215.2 Triticum urartu
GTAGTAAGGATGTGGATGTGGTCTTGTGGTGAGAGATAGCTTCTCCACCATCTCGATGCTAGCCAAGTTGTTGCAACTCCCTCCATCTATGATCACGCGAACAGAACGTTCCTTCACAACTCCCTTTGTATGGAACAAATTATGCCTCTGATTTTGCTCAGCTTGTGTAACCTGCACACTCAAAACACGTTGAGCAACTAAACATTCATACCTGTCAGCATCTTCAGGAGCCATGTATTGCGTCTCATGATCAGAATCGTCTCCACCGTGTTCGTCACGTGTAATAAGAGCCAAAGTCTCCTCATCATAGTCACTAGCGGACTCATACCCACCATCCTCAGTAACAATCATCACACGCTTAGATGGGCATTCTCTCGCATAATGACCTCCACCCTTGCAACGTCGACAAATAATATCATGTGTTTGCCCTGTTGATGCCATGGATGAAGAAGAGCTCTTTGCAGGCGCAGAAGGTGTGCTCTTGGCAGATAGTGGTGATTGTGCCTGCTTTATTGTATCACGGTTGGAGGTGGCAGCCGACGGAGGCGCCGGTGAAGCAGAACGTGTGGAAGTAGATGATGCACGTGGTGTCCATGATGAAGGTCGACCTGCAGAAAAGTTAGTCCGCGCCAATGCCTGTCGATCCTGCACTTCACGTTCAGCTTTACAAGCAAGATGGAATAAACGAGTGATATTAGTATACTCCTTATACTCTAGAATCGTCTGAATCTCTCTATTTAATCCACCCATAAAACGTGCAAGCATAGCTTCATTCTCCTCAACAATACCACATCTAATCATGCCAGTTTGTAATTCCTGATAATATTCTTCTACAGAATTTTTTCCCTGTCTTAAGCGCTGCAATTTTTGAAGTAATTCACGTTGATAATATGGTGGAACCCAACGAGTACGCATAGCAGTTTTCAAAGCAGCCCAAGTAGCAGGAATGGGATATAATGTACAATGCTCAGACCACCAAACACATGCAAAACTAGTGAAAGCACAAACAGCAGCAGGAACACGTCTCTCCTCGGGATATTGTAAACATGTAAATCGTTGTTCAGTTTCTAACTCCCAAGTAAGATATATATCAGGAACATATCTACCCTCAAATGGTGGAATATTCAATTTTAGTTTAGGGAGATGGTCATGATCTCGTACCTGAGGGTGAGCCCTACCATTGCCATTATTTGCATGTGGACGACCTGGTGGACGAAACTGGACTTCCCATATATAAATATTTACCTCCGGACCATTCTGGAACTCCTCGTGACGTCCGGGATCTCATCCGGGACTCCGAACAACTTTCGGGTTACTGCATACTAATATCTCTACAACCCTAGCGTCACCGAACCTTAAGTGTGTAGACCCTACGGGTTCGGGAGACATGCAGACATGACCTAGACGCCTCTCCGGTCAATAACCAACAGCGGGATCTGGATACCCATGTTGGCTCCCACATGCTCCACGATGATCTCATCGGATGAACCACGATGTCGAGGATTCAATCAATCCATATACAATTCCCTTTGTCAATCGGTACGTTACTTGCCCGAGACTCGATCGTCGGTATCCCAATACCTCGTTCAATCTCGTTACCGGCAAGTCACTTTACTCGTGTCGTAATGCATGATCCCGTGATCAACCACTTGGTCACATTGAGCTCATTATGATGATGCATTACCGAGTGGGCCCAGAGATACCTCTCCGTCATACGGAGTGACAAATCCCAGTCTCGATTCGTGCCAACCCAATAGACACTTTCGGAGATACTTGTAGTGTACCTTTATAGTCACCCAGTTACCTTGTGACGTTTGGCACACCCAAAGTACTCCTACGATATCCGGGAGTTGCACAATCTCATGGTCTAAGGAAATGATACTTGACATTCGGAAAAGCTACAGCAAACGAACTACACAATCTTTGAGCTATGCTTAGGATTGGGTCTTGTCCATCACATCATTCTCCTAATGATGTGATCCCGTTATCAATGACATCCAATGCCCATAGTCAGGAAACCATGACTATCTTTTGATCAACGAGCTAGTCAACTAGAGGCTCACTAGGGACGTGTTGTGGTCTATGTATTCACACATGTATTATGATTTCCAGATAACACAATTATAGCATGAACAATAGACAATTATCATGAACAAAGAAATATAATAATAACCATTTTATTATTGCCTCTAGGGCATATTTCCAATAATAGATTGGTAGGGAAAGACCATCGCTCGTCCTCGACCGCCACTCATAAGGAAGACAATCAATAAATAAATCATGCTCCGACTTCATCACATAACGGTTCACCATACGTGCATGCTACGGGAATCACAAAATTTAACACAAGTATCTCTCAAATTCACAACTACTCAACTATCATGACTCTAATATCACCATCTTCATATCTCAGAACAATCATGAAGTATCAAACTTCTCATAGTATTCAATGCACTTTATATGGAAGTTTTTATTATATCCCTCTTGGATGCCTATCATATTAGGACTAAATTCATAACCAAAGCAAATAACCATTCTGTTCTAAAAGACTCTCAAAATAATATAAGTGAAGCATGATAGTTCAACAATTTCTTCAAAATAAAACCACCGCTGTGCTCTAAAAAGATATAAGTGAAGCACTAGAGCAAATGACAAACTACTCCAAAAGATATAAGTGAAGTTCAATGAGTAGTCGAATAATTACGCAACTATGTGAAGACTCTCTAACATTTAAGAATTTCAGATCTTGGTATTTTATTCAAACAGCAAGCAAAACAAAATAAAATAAAATGACGCTCCAAGAAAAACACATATCATGTGGCGAATAAAAATATAGCTCCAAGTAAAGTTACCGATGAACGAAGACGAAAGAGGGGATGCCTTCTGGGGCATCCCCAAGCTTAGGCTCTTGGTTTTCCTTGAATATTACCTTGGGGTGCCTTGGGCATCCCCAATATTAGGCTCTTGCCACTCCTTATTCCATTGTCCATCGAATCTTTGCCCAAAACTTGAAAACTTCACAACACAAAACTTAACAGAAAACTCGTAAGCTCTGTTAGTATAAGAAAATAAATCACCACTTAGGTACTGTTGTGAACTCATTCTTTTATTTATATTGGTGTAATATCTACTGTATTCCAACTTCTATATGGTTCATACCCTCCGATACTACTCATAGATTCATTAAAAAAAAGCAAACAACACATAGAAAACAGAATCTGTCAAAAACAGAACAGTCTGTAGTAATCTGTATCAAACGTATACTTCTGGAACTCATAAAATTCTCAAATAAATTGGTGGACCTGAGGAATTTTTCTATTAATCATCTGCAAAAATAATTGACTAAATATCACTCTCCATTAAAAAATGGCAGCAAATCTCGTGAGCGCTAAAGTTTCTGTTTTTTTACAGCAAGATCGCAAAGACTTTCCCCAAGTCTTCCCAAAGGTTCTACTTGGTACAAACACTAATTAAAAGCTTAAAACCACATCTAAACAGAGTCTAGATGAATTATTTATTACCAAACAGGAGCAAAAAGCAAAGAACAAAAAAAAGTTGGGTTGCCTCCCAACAAGCGCTATCGTTTAACGCCCCTAGCTAGGCATGATGATTTCAATGATGCTCACATAAAAGATAAGAATTGAAGCATAAAGAGAGCATCATGAAGAATATGACTAGCACATTTAAGTCTAACCCACTTACTTTGCATAGGGATTTTGTGAGCAAACAATTTATGGGAACAATAATCAACTAGCATAGGAAGGCAAAACAAGCATAACTTTAAAACTTTAAGCACATAGAGAGGAAACTTGATATTATTGCAATTCCTACAAGCATATGTTCCTCCCTCATAATGATTTTCAGTAGCATCATGAATGAATTCAACAATTTAACTATCACATAAAGCATTCTTTTCATGATCTACAAGCATAGAAATTTTATTACTCTCCACATAAGCAAAATTCTTCTCGTTCGGAATAGTGGGAGTATCATAAGAGACTCGAATACTATAAATTGTTTCCACATTAAAGGAGTAATGTTCAGAAAAAGGGTAATCATAATCATGACAAGTTCTATAAATATAATCATCACTACTTTTTATACCATAAGTATCATCGCGATAATCATCATAAGTAGCAACTTTGTTCTCATCATAAACAATTGAAACCTCTTCCAAGATAGTGGAATCATTACTAAATAAATTCATAACCTCTCCAAATCCACTTTCATAATTATCACAATGAGATTCAACATCCTCCAAAATAGCGGGATCATTACTTCCTAAAGTTAACACTCTTCCAAACCCACTTTCATCAATATAATCATCATAAGTAGGAGGCATGCTATCATTATAATAAATTTGCATATCAAAACTTGGGAGACTAAAAATATCATCTTATTAAACATAGCATCCGCAAGCTTGGGACAAACGTTAATTGCAGCAAATATATTTTCAAACTTGTCATTCTCATCAAACATAGCATCCCCAAGCTTGGGCCTTTCATATCATAAGCATAATCACTCATCATTAAAAGTATGGATAGCACCAATAGTATAGCAATTATCATCATCACAATGAGTAATAGGAGCAACATCATTTGGGAGGGATACATTTTTACCTTTGCTTCTCCGACTTTTCTTTTTCTTCTTCACATTATGTGTGGGTTCAATCCTCGTTTTGGAGCTCCTTATTAATGAGATTGGTTGAATAGGAGGCTCCTCCTCATTACCTGATTCATCATAAGAAATAATAGGAGGATATTGGGAAGTCTCTTCCCTTTCATTAGTATTCTCTTCATCTTCTATTTGTTTTCTTTTCTTTATGTAATTGGCAATATAAGGATTTTCAACGCAATTCACCGCACATACATAAAAATTTCTTCTAGATCAATATCGAGGAATTTCTCAAGGTTATATTCTAGAATATGCTTAGTTATACATTTCATTACTTCATAACCCAAGAGCAAACTAAGTTCATTATGATGTGCAAGGGAAATCAAACCATCACAATTTTTAGACACGATACGATCATGAAACAATTTGCATTTGAGATTTAAATGACCATTTTCATTGCAAAGTTCACTAGTATGGTGAAGAAATTTTAAATTTTCAGCACAAACATCTAGCCTTTCTTGCAACCATTTAGTTTCCAAATACTTATGCCTCTTGCAAAATCTATCTTCCCTATTTGGTGTGTACTTGCAGGCTCTATATATTCCACAAAAGTTGACATGCTTATAAGAGACATTTTCATCATAACTAGTGCAATCATCATTAGTACTATGGATATTCAAGGAGTTCATACTAACAACATTGCAATCATGCTCGTCATTCAAAGATTTAGTGCCAAACATTTTATAGACTTCTTCTTCTAGCGCTTGAGCACAATTTCCCTTTCCATCATTCTCATGAAAGATATTAAAAAGATGAAGTGTATGAGGCAAACTCAATTCCATTTTTTTGTAATTTTCTTTTATAAACTAAAACAAAAAACTAAAAGATTCGGTTGCAAGATCTAAAGATATACCTTCAAGCGCTAACCTCCCCGGCAACGGCGCCAGAAAAGAGCTTGATGTCTACTACACAACCTTCTTCTTGTAGACGTTGTTGGGCCCCCAAGTGCAGAGGTTTGTAGGACAGTAGCAAATTTCCCTCAAGTGGATGACCTAAGGTTTATCAATCCGTGAGAGGCTTAGGATGAAGATGGTCTCTCTCAAGCAACCCTGCAACCAAATAGCAAAGAGTCTCTTGTATCCCCAACACACCCAATACAATGGTAAATTGTATAGGTGCACTAGTTCGGCGAAGAGATGGTGATACAAGTGCAATCTGGATGGTAGATATAGGTTTTTGTAATCTGAAAATATAAAAACAGCAAGGTAACTAATGATAAAAGTGAGCACAAATGGTATTGCAATGCGTTGAAACAAGGCCTAGGGTTCATACTTTCACTAGTGCAAGTTCCAACATAATTGGATCATATAACTATCCCTCAACATGCAACAAAGAGTCACTCCAAAGTCGCTAATAGCGGAGAACAAATGAAGAGATGATTGTAGGGTACGAAACCACCTCAAAGTTATTCTTTCTGATCGATCTATTCAAGAGTCCGTAGTAAAATAACACGAAGCTATTCTTTCCGTTCAATCTATCATAGAGTTCGTACTAGAATAACACCTTAAGACACAAATCAACCAAAACTCTAATGTCACCTAGATACTCCAATGTCACCTCAAGTATCTGTGGGTATGATTATACGATATGCATCACACAATCTCAGATTCATCTATTCAACCAACACAAAGAACTTCAAAGAGTGCCCCAAAGTTTCTACCGGAGAGTCAAGACGAAAACGTGTGCCAACCCCTATGCATAACTTCACGAGGTCACGGAACTCGCAAGTTGATCACCAAAACATACATCAAGTGGATCACGTGATATCCCATTGTCACCACAGATAAGCACATGCAAGACATACATCAAGTGTTCTCAAATCCTTAAAGACTCAATCCGATAAGATAACTTCAAAGGGAAAACTCAATTCATCACAAGAGAGTAGATGATGAGGACATCAATACCATTGTTACACCCACAGCCCCTACTGTTACATATACTGGACCAACTACTAGAGCTCACGCACGCCAATTAAATTACCAGGTACTTTCGTTTCTTGGTAATGATTCTAATGTTCATGAGATTATGATGCTGCCTAAATTGGATACATTTGTTTTGCTAACAAATGAAGGGCCTAGCTTGGAGAAGGATGAACATTGGAGCAAGAACACGCATGGAGCTGATGGCATGCGCAAGGGGATCAAGAACGGAGTTACAAGTGATGATTTCAGGACTTTGAAGCCACCATAAGGAGTGCATGAAGCCTTGGACGAAATATACAAGATGCCACTTCATAATATTCGTCCATAGGCTATTCTAGGTGCTGCGTCACCTTATTAATGGGCCAGGCCCATGTAATTTCGAAATACTTAAGTATAGGCTATTTTTAGAGTCCGTATGTGTGGGGAAACAAGAGTTAGGGTTGGTTTCGGACCCCACCCTCAAGGGCCACGAAATTCCCCCTCTTCCTCCATATATACAGCCCTTAGGGCATCGTTTAGACTTTGGGTTTTGTTTAGATTAAAAGTTCGCCATAGCTGCAACTTCGCGTACTTCGTTTGTGTCCAACGACCAGACCAAGACGTCACAGAACCCCACCTTGATCAATAAAGCTTTCATCTTATATTCGCAATATCCCGATTGCAATCTCAGTTTCTTGCTTGTTCTTCGTTTGCTCGCAGGAAACAGGCCCTCGTGGTCAGGTTGATCGTGCTCCGGCGTGGTCAATAACCCCTCGGAAGTTGGTTTAGCAATTGCTAAGGCGCGACGTCTCGCACGTTCGTAGTCGGATCGTCAAGGTCGACTCCCACAGAAAACGATAGCCACCATCTCATCGAAACATCGGGACACCTTAGCCTCTATCAAGTGGTATCAGATTTCCAGGTTGTTCGGTGAGATTTTTACAGTTTTTCGTAGATTAGATCGAGTCTGTTCTTCATACCTACAGTCCACGAAAAAGCCACACAAAAAAAATTAGGGTTAGTTCATAATCTGAGCCTTTGCATAATCTTTTTAGGGTTTTGCTTTGTTGAATTTGCGGTTGCATCGTCGTGTCAAGTTGCTGGTCTTAGAGTCTAGTCTTTTAGAGTTTCGAGTTCTGGTCATAAGTTGTCACGCCGCCGCCGCACCATCATCATCGCCCATCTACCACTTCTGCTTATCCGCCACCGCTCTGAATCCTTATCCATATACCACTACCAATCCGTATCCATATACCACCATCAATCTCTATCCATATACCACCACCGCTACCATATACCACCACCGCTGCCATATACCACAACCATATATCCACCACCAATCCGAGTTCTTCTCATATTAGGTTTGTTCTTGAGATCAATCTCAATTCCGATTCGTGCTTCCTTGCCTGCGTAGGTCTGGGAAAAAAAAAGAGTCTGGAGACCCCCGGGCAGTTTTTAGGCCAAAATTTTCACGGGCAAAAATATTTTTTTCCCTATCCTATTTTTAGGCTTTTCTGAGTCTTTTGAGCCACGTGCCATCATAGTGATTTTTTGTCGCACTTTTTCGTCGTCGCTGCCCTGATTTCCGAAAAAAAAGTGAAAAAAAAAATTCGTGCCCATCCTATCAGTTTGACGAGGGAAGAGTTTTGAGACACTCGCCATTATAGTAATTTTTCGCAAAAAAAAAAGAGCGCAAAAAAAAAGAGGAGCGAAAAAAAAAGCGAAAAAAAAAGTTCCAGAGTGTGCTTTTCCCTTATTTACGTGCAGCGCCGTGATTTTGTTAGTGTTCTAGGCTCGCGTCTCTAGCACGGTCTAGCCTAGGACCAGCACAGTACCGTCGTTGAGCGTTTATTCAACTTTGCATCTCTGAATCGATTATTGCTGACCCTTTTTGCTACCATACTATAAGCCTTCCCAGCTCCACATACATCTACGTCGTGCGTTTGACTCTCCCTGGCAATCGCTCTATCCAAGCTTTTGAGAGTTTTTGACTACAGCGGTTGCCGATCACCGCCTGCTGCTGGGTAAGAACTGGTAAGAATTTGAGATTTGCTTGACGGATTTGTGACACCCGCCACCACCACCTCTTGTTAGTATTCTGTAGGATCATATTCTTGTGTGTTTTCTATTGTTGCTAACCATGGCAGGATCACAAGCCGACGAGACTGACTGGGAGAACATGACGAATCAGGAGTTGCATGATAAATTTCAGCAAATGATGAATGGACAGGTGCAGGATGTGCTAAACAGATTTGAAGAGGCCATGGAGAAGATAGATGACATGGAGAAGACGTTCGAAACAAAGCTCGATGACAGGTTTAATGAATTGCTCGCGCGTCTTCCACCACCACCACCGGCTGCACCTAACGCACCTCTACAACAACAACAACGACGACTACCTACACATCGTGAAACAGCCCTCCGCCGAGCGAGCCGTCTCCCTCTTGCACCTGGCCAAACTATTGGTGCTGCTGTTGCTACTTCTGTGGCTCCTGCTGCTGATGCGAAGGAGGATGATTTTGCTGGCGATTACGAGGATGAGGTTGATCAAAATCAGAACTACGTGCCACCACCAGCACAGCAACCATCAGGCCGTCCACATGCAAATAATGGCAATGGTAGGGCTCACCCTCAGGTACGAGATCATGACCATCTCCCTAAACTAAAATTGAATATTCCACCATTTGAGGGTAGATATGTTCCTGATATATATCTTACTTGGGAGTTAGAAACTGAACAACGATTTACATGTTTACAATATCCCGAGGAGAGACGTGTTCCTGCTGCTGTTTGTGCATTCACTAATTTTGCATGTGTTTGGTGGTCTGAGCATTGTAGATTATATCCCATTCCGGCTACTTGGGCTGCTTTGAAAACTGCTATGCGTACTCGTTGAGTTCCACCATATTATCAACGTGAATTACTTCAAAAATTGCAGCGCTTAAGACAGGGAAAAAATTCTATAGAAGAATATTATCAGGAATTACAAACTGGCATGATTAGATGTGGTATTGTTGAGGAGAATGAAGCTATGCTTGCACGTTTTATGGGTGGATTAAATAGAGAGATTCAGACGATTCTAGAGTATAAGGAGTATACTAATATCACTCGTTTATTCCATCTTGCTTGTAAAGCTGAACGTGAAGTGCAGGATCGACAGGCATTGGCGCGGACTAACTTTTCTGCAGGTCGACCTTCATCATGGACACCACGTGCATCATCTACTTCCACACGTTCTGCTACACCGGCGCCTCCGTCGGCTACCACCTCCAACCGTGATACAATAAAGCAGGCACAATCACCACTATCTGCCAAGAGCACACCTTCTGGGCCTGCAAAGAGCTCTTCTTCATCCATGGCATCAACAGGGCAAACACATGATATTATTTGTCGATGTTGCAAGGGTGGAGGTCATTATGCGAGAGAATGCCCATCTAAGCGTGTGATGATTGTTACTGAGGATGGTGGGTATGAGTCCGCTAGTGACTATGATGAGGAGACTTTGGCTCTTATTACACGTGACGAACACGGTGGAGACGATTCTGATCATGAGACGCAATACATGGCTCCTGAAGATGCTGACAGGTATGAATGTTTAGTTGCTCAACGTGTTTTGAGTGTGCAGGTTACACAAGCTGAGCAAAATCAGAGGCATAATTTGTTCCATACAAAGGGAGTTGTGAAGGAACGTTCTGTTCGCGTGATCATAGATGGAGGGAGTTGCAACAACTTGGCTAGCATCGAGATGGTGGAGAAGCTATCTCTCACCACAAGACCACATCCACATCCTTACTACATACTTGGAACAAGTTCGTTCTTAATGATGGATTTGTGTTTCGTGCTAACAAGCTATGCATTCCAGCTAGCTCCGTTCGTCTTTTGTTGTTGCAGGAGGCGCATGGAGGAGGATTAATGGGATACTTTGGCGTCAAGAAGACGGAGGATATACTTGCTACACATTTCTTTTGGCCAAAGATGAGACGGGATGTTGAGCGTTTTGTTGCTTGCTGCACTACATGTCAAAGAGCTAAGTCACGACTCAATCCTCATGGTTTATATATGCCTTTGCCTGTACCTAGTGTTCCTTGGGAGGATATCTCTATGGACTTTGTTTTAGGTTTACCTCGAACAAAGAAGGGGAGGGATAGCATATTTGTTGTCGTGGATAGGTTCTCGAAAATGGCACACTTTATACCATGTCATAAAAGCGATGATGCTGTTAATGTTGCTGATTTGTTCTTTCGTGAAATTATTCGCTTACGTGGTGTGCCAAATACTATTGTTTCAGATCATGATACTAAATTTCTTAGCCACTTTTGGAGATGTTTATGGGCTAAGTTGGGGACTAAGCTGCTTTTTAGTACTACTTGTCACCCCCAAACTGATGGACAAACTGAAGTAGTCAATAGAACTTTGTCTACTATGCTTAGGGCTGTTTTGAAGAATAACAAGAAAATGTGGGAAGAATGCTTGCCTCATATTGAATTTGCTTATAATCGTTCATTGCATTCTACTACTAAGATGTGCCCTTTTGAAATTGTGTATGGTTTCCTACCTCGTGCACCTATTGATTTGTTGCCTCTTCCATCTTCAGAGAAGGTTAATTTTGATGCTAAAGAACGCTCTGAATTGATTTTAAAAATGCATGAGTTAACTAAGGAAAACATTGAGCATATGAATGCTAAATATAAACTTGCTGGAGATAAGGGTAAAAACCATGTTGTGTTTGCGCCTGGAGATCTTGTTTGGTTACATTTGCGTAAAGATAGATTTCCTAATCTGTGCAAATCAAAGCTAATGCCACGTGCTGATGGTCCTTTTAAGGTGTTAGAGAAAATAAATGATAATGCATATAATCTTGAGCTACCTGTAGATTTTGGGGTTAGTCCCACTTTTAACATTGCAGATTTGAAGCCTTATTTGGGTGAGGAAGATGCGCTTCCATCGAGGACGACTTCATTTCAAGAAGGGGAGGATGATGAGGACATCAATACCATTGTTACACCCACAGCCCCTACTGTTACATATACTGGACCAATTACTAGAGCTCGCGCACGCCAATTAAATTACCAGGTACTTTCGTTTCTTGGTAATGATTCTAATGTTCATGAGATTATGATGCTGCCTAAATTGGATACATTTGTTTTGCTTACAAATGAAGGGCCTAGCTTGGAGAAGGATGAACACTGGAGCAAGAACACGCATGGAGCTGATGGCATGCGCAAGGGGATGAAGAACGGAGTTACAAGTGATGATTTCAGGACTTTGAAGCCGCCATAAGGAGTGCATGAAGCCTTGGACGAAATATACAAGATGCCACTTCATAATATTCGTCCATAGGCTATTCTAGGTGCTGCGTCACCTTATTAATGGGCCAGTCCCATGTAATTTCGAAATACTTAAGTATAGGCTATTTTTAGAGTCCGTATGTGTGGGGAAACAAGAGTTAGGGTTGGTTTCGGACCCCACCCTCAAGGGCCACAACATTCCCCCCTCTTCCTCCATATATACAGCCCTTTGAGCATCGTTTAGACTTCGGGTTTTGTTTAGATTAAAAGTTCGCCATAGCTGCAACTTCGCGTACTTCGTTTGTGTCCAACGATCTTGGTGTTTTGTTTAGATTAAAAGTTCGCCATAGCTGCAACTTCGCGTACTTCGTTTGTGTCCAACGACCAGACCAAGACGTCACAGAACCCCACCTTGATCAATAAAGCTTTCATCTTATATTCGCAATATCCAGATTGCAATCTCAGTTTCTTGCTTGTTCTTCGTTTGCTCGCAGGAAACAGGCCCTCGTGGTCAGGTTGATCGTGCTCCGGCGTGGTCAATAACCCCTCGGAAGTTGGTTTAGCGATTGCTAAGGCGCGACGTCTCGCACGTTCGTAGTCGGATCGTCAAGGTCGACTCCCACAGAAAACGATAGCCACCATCTCATCGAAACATCAGGGACACCTTTGCCTCTATCAGACCGTGTGCCGATCCCGCCGGTCCCGGCGACCGGCCGTGCACGCCGTCAAGAGATCGAGCGCCGCCGCCGCTTCCTCCCCGACGAGCTGTACTGCGACGACAGGTAGGCCCGGACTCCTCCCTCTGGGATACCTGGCTCAGGGACGAGCACGACATGCGGCGTGCCTCTTTCTTCGCCGGCACGGCGTCTGGGCCGCGGCGGCCACGTCGGGAGCGCATAGCGCCTGCTCCCTAGGAGCGCGGGCGTAGGCTGGTGCGCGGCTTCACGCCCACGCCCTCGCCGTCGCCTTCGCCATCTCCGCCACCACCTCCTCGCATGACAGCGGAGGAGGAGGCCCGTCTCATGGCGCATGTCATGGAGGACTCCATGTACACGCACGATGAGCGGCAAATGGGAGGGCCTGAAGGAGATGATGGCCCACTCCGCCGCCGGCGAGGTAGCCATCCCCGAGGAGGAGGCAATGGAGGAGGAGCCGGTGGCCGCGTTCCACCCGGGTCTGCTGGGCCAGGGGTGGGGCTGGTCCTGCACTGCACCGGAGATGGCCGCCGCCGTGGGCGTGGACTGGTGCGCCAGTCCGCCGCGGTCACCGGAGCGGGAGGCGTCGCCACGGGAGGAGGTCGTGCAGGCACCTCCTGCCATCCAGCCCACCCCCGTCTACCACGCACCGCCGGCCCACCTCTGGACGCCGCCGGCCTACGTGGACCTCGTCAGCGACGACGACGCCGACGGGCACTGAAGACGGCGACGGCGACGGCATCGACGGGCATGGGCAGAAGCGCACTGGCGGCGGCCATTTTTTTTTAATGTTTAATTATGTCAAGTTGGACGTGAAACTGGGCCATTTTGTGGCCGTGGCGATCCTAACTAAGTTTTATGTTTATTAAACTGCGCTTATTTAATTTTTTTAGTCATTTTATTTACGTTTTCTATTTTTTTAAATCATGTCCAACACAGACGTGATTTGGGGTGTGGCCGCACGCACGACCCAACGGACAAGACCGGACACGGGCGAATCCATCGATCCCAAAGGGACAAAATCCGGCCAAACCGGACGTCCGTTTAGGGTCGCATGGTGAAGATGGCCTAACCATTCGTATGCATGTACTTTATGATGAGATGATCATGGTCGAAATGGAAGAATGTTGTCAGACAGAGAGAGAAGCAGCGGCTACCTAGCAAGCAAGGAAGATGCGGACCTTCAGTGGCCTGCGGCGAGGGCTTTCAAATAAGACTGCATTTGAATACATTTTAACAAAAGAAATTAAGCTCCATTAAGCAACATTGTTAGGAAAACAAGCTGTGTGTTTGTCCTAGGTGCCTCATAAAGTTTACTGCTGTGTTTTCGGCACGGCGGTGTTTTTTTTTCATAATCTATTGGAGATATTGTATGTAATTAGCAGCATTGCAAGGAAATCGAATGAAGCTTGCTTATTTGGAAAAGTGAATCTGTTTTCAGCGGAGTATGTTAAGAGAAGAGTGGAAAAATGAGGTCGACCCAGAGAGAGAAACAGCGGCTGGCTAGCAACAAGGAAGATGTGAATCTTCTTTAGCTTGTGGCTTGAGTAAAGTGGGAAATTCCAGCCGTCCAAACTGTCCGACTCCGACCGGACTTGACCATGCATGCACGTGGAGGGAGAAAATAAGAAAAAAACAGATGGATCGACCGCATGTGACAGCCGGCCGGCTTGCTGATCCGCCGTGCCCGTGGGTGCTAGCAAGAAAGTAGGTCGCCGGAGCGATTTATTTTTCCATGATACTTCCTCTGTAAAGTAGTGATCCAAATGCTCTTATATTTCTTTACCGAGGGTACTCCTATACTACGTGATGTGAATCATCTCATCTCCTGAGTGACAGATGGATCCACCGCATGCGATGTGACAGGCGGCCGGCTTGTTGATCCGCCGTGCCCGTGGGTGCTAGCAAGAAAGTAGGTCGCCGGAGCAATTTATTTTTCCATGATACTTCCTCTGTAAAGTAGTGATCCAAATGCTCTTATATTTCTTTACCGAGGGTACTCCTATACTACGTGATGTGAATCATCTCATCTCCTAAGTGACAGATGGATCCACCGCATGCGATGCGACAGGCGGCCGGCTTGTTGATCCGCCGTGCCCGTGGGTGCTAGCAAGAAAGTAGGCCGCCAGAGCAATTTATTTTTCCATGGTACTTTTTCTGTAAAGAAATCAATGTTGGGGATATCGCTTATCGGAAACTTATCGGTCGACCTATGATAAAGGTTAAATCGGCCAGTTTATCGCCATATCGGCTAATTTATCGTCATATCGACTAATTTATCAGCCGATTTATTCTATCAGTCAGACAACGGTAAGCGATAAATCGTCCGATTTATCGGAATATCGGAAGATATCTTGAATAGTGAAAGAAAGTAGTGGTTTAAACGCTCTTATATTTTTTTACAAGGAGGGTACTCCTATACTACGTGATGTGGATCATCTCATCTCCTGAGCGACTAGTACAACGATACATGTTGTCGAAAGATCCCAACATCCACGTGTGTCACGTGCAGACAATTGCTCTCCGGCATAGTGTTGCTGAGCCAGCCACGTCTCTGCTTCAATATAGTGTGCGTGTAGATATATTATCCACACACCATCGGCATTTCTACCTCTACCTGCTCTTCTCGCCGTTGTCCGCATGACAGTCATACAAATATATATTAATAATCTTAATAAAATGGTACAAATCTGAACTCACACAACTCTAATAGAGTTGAATAAAAAATACTCCCTCGGTAAACAAATATAAGACGTCTTTACATTTGTTTACAAAGGTAGTACAATAATCAAAGAAATACACATTTTTGTGGAGCCATTTATTTGTCTTCTGTAGCAACACACATACTTTCAACTAGTAACACAACCAAAGTTCGAATATGAAACAAGTGACTTAGCTTTGCAAGTTCGACCAAGTCACCTTCACTGAGATAGAGGCAAGCTCAAACATGATTTGCTGATAGTCGTACCCATGTTTTTTCGCTTTGAAGGAACAATGGTGATCAAAATCATTTTTACAACTATTCTGACCTACCTTGAACTTCAAATGCATCAAAGTATCCTTCTCCACAGCAATCACATGTCTTCTTAAGCCACACGACTCACCAATACTGCCACGAAAGAGTTGAATCTCATGTAAATCATCCATAAGGAGAATACATGAGCTGAGGGATAAATCAAATCCACACTGCACTTTTGATATGACAACATCTATTGTGGCCTCAAATGCCCAACGAATAAGGGCTAAAGTGATGTCAACCGCGCCACAGTCACCATTAAACCGATGCGTGAATGGGTACTCAGGTGTGACTAGATCGTGGTACTCCATTGCACCATCAATTAGTTGTAGATCATCTTCTTGCTTTCCTTTCTTGATCCTCATGTCAAACTCAACTAGAACAGGGGCTACCATTGTGATGCCTCGCTTAGGGCCGGTCATCTCAATAAGAGAACCCTGTAAACCTATTATTATTTAGTAGCTCCTCATGGAAAGTAAGAAATATGTGAAGCATATGCTCTACTTTATGCCAATTGACAACAGATCTCAAATAAATGATAGCATAAAATCTAAACCCTTCAAAAGAAAATTATTTGAGATATTTTATCAACAAATATAATTTGACTGCACATGGAACATGACTTCGATAAATCATGCAAAGATAACTAACCACAAACTTGCCTAACATATGCAAAGGAAAAAACACATCGTTGTATAAGATCCTCAAAGCACATGCATTTGCATAAATGAATGCATATAGTCATACAAATAAGATCATCAGAGTGGTGCCACCATCTGCAACACCTCAAATGTTTGACCTCTTTGGTTGCAGGATTCCCGAAAAGTTGTACACTAAATAAAGCACAAGATTAGAGTGTCAACGCCATCTTCAGTACAAGATGACTGAAAGGATGTTTGATTGTGAGGAGGAAAAGCATAGGAGTCTTCCTAAAAGGTAGAAGTGAATAGAATTTCAATAAACTATAGCGCAAATGAATCCCAAGAGAGGAAAAGCATAGGAGTCTTCCTAAAAGCTTGGAGTGAATAGAATTTCAATAGACTATAGCGCAAATGAATCCCAAGAGAGAGAAAATCTTACGATTTAAATGGATGAAATATCAAATATAATTGCATATATATGTAAAAATGTGCACCTGTTCCACAATGATGGGATCATCTCTGCTACGATTGAAGACATAATTAAGCAATGAATCATGACAATCACGCACTGCTATATATCCATATAGTTGTACCAAGCCGATGTTGGTACTAGCTTTTTCCAATTTCAGCGAGAAAATCTGCATCATAGCAGTTGCAGAATGTACCATGCATCTATCCCTATCCGGGAAACAATTCATGGGATTTGAGAACATCATCGGCTCTAGTTGTGCTTCATGAAAAAAAATACATGTTATATTACAACAAATAATGTTTTATACAAACAATTTACACAAAAAAATTATAATTATGCTTGTCAATACATATTTGTGCAATTTAGAAAGAAGAATAATGTCGTTTGATTTTCTGAGTCATGGAAGTTGTTGGTGTATGAGTACAAGGGAAAGTTATTTGTAGGACTAAAACTAGTGACAAGATCCTAATCATGTATGGTATATCGACAAATTTATATATCCAAATGAAGCATGCTATTTTTTTGCTAATTCATAAATTCTTTATAACAATCCAGATATATATTGCATTTTTTAAAATACAAGAATTCATTTTAAATCAATCAACCAAACTATATAGCTGGTAAGCATCCTAAAAATAAAATGGAACATGATAGATGACTTACTCTCATCACGTTGAGTAAGATGCCATAGCTTTAGAAGACCATAGTTTATCTTGTATATAGAACCGTCCCGATGGGTGGTTTTCTTAAGGATGTTGCCTTCAGATACAGGATAAGAGGCATGGCTAACAAAGACTTGCTTTGTTCGCCCCTTCATCTCTGATCTATCCATTCCCTTGGTGATGTCAAATTGTTTGCCTTTGGTGGCATAGAAGGAGGTGCAGAAATAATTACTGGCACAAGGGAGGACGCGGAGCCAATTTGGCCTGCCCCAATTATTAACTCCTTTTACTGCAATGTTGCTTGCCATGACAAAGGATGCATAAGCAGATCGGTCACCAAAGAGCAATCTTAGAACCTGGTCATTATTCCGTGTTAGTCTCATTCCAGATCCAAAAATCTCCAGCAGAATGGTCCTGACGAGAATAATCTACAGAAGGTCAAAACGCACCCTAAAAAAGATCCAGATTATGGCATGAGTGGAGCATCCCGGTTTAGTCAACATTGCCCAGTAAATCTAGATTTTCCCAAATAGATAAAACATGACAGAAACTACAAATAACAATACCAAGATACCAAAAGGTAGCAAACAGAAAAAATCTCCTGATCTTCTATTTGATAATTACCACAAGAGTTAACAACAAGATGTCAGAATAGTCCTGCACATTCACACAGGAAACCGAAAACAAAATCTCTAAATCTTCTATTTAAGCTCGGCGCTAAAGTATGGCACATCGCGATATACTGGACACATACACATGATACGGAATGTCAAAAAGACAACCACCACCGCCGGCTGCCTGAAGCCATGAGCCTCACCTGAACCGAAGGGGACAAGCCTGCAGCGCGGCGGCTGCCGCCGGGACAGGGCCGCCGGGGCAGGTGCGAGGCCGGATTGCAGGAGCAGGCCGCGGGACGGCGCGACGCGGGCTGCGTCGGAAGAGCGGCAGAGGTGCGTGACAAGGGAGCGGGATCAGCAGGTGGCGGTGCCGGCGCACAAGGCGGCAGCAATCTATCAACACGGCGGCGGAGGCGCGTGCGCGTGGATCGTGGCTCTGGCTAGCTGCCAGATTGCGCGTGCGGTCTCCCTCTGCCTTGGGCCTTGTTGTGCCACTGGCTGTAGCAAGAAGGGTCCATTTAAAATAGTGCTGAGTTGTTTTTTCTCCAAATCCAGGGCCCTGGGGCCTAATAGACCCTGTAGCACACAGCTGGGCCGGCCCATTAACGCACACGTTCGTCAGGAGCAACTACGCAAGCACTACCCTATCTTTATCTTTACCTAATCTTTACCTCTTTATCTTTACCTATATATATATATATATATATATACTAATAGAGCGGCTATCGCTTCTGATCGTCCGTTATTAAAATTACCTTTTAAATTGGTAAAAATTACCCACCAATGCCACCCGTAAGTGAAAAACGATTCGTTTTTTCGGACAAAAATCGCCGCCTCCTACGCTGTTTTATAGGTGCGAGGCGAGTAGAAGTCAATGAGTGATGAGTAGCAGGGTGATTGTCCGATTGCTCCTCTAGCGACGAGACTAGGGTTCGATCCCCAGCTTCTACAATTTTATCTTTACTCCCCTGTTTCTTCTCATTTTACTTTTTTTTATCTTTTCTGTTTTCATTCTTTTTTAAATTAATTCGGGATCTAATATTCTTAAGTTACGAGTTTTCAATCAAAATGTTTGAGAAATCATAAAAAAAATTGCAGATTCAAAAGATGTTGGTGCTTTTGCAAAATTGTTTGCAATATTATAAAAGAATCACAATTTGGAAAAATGGTCGGGAAATTTCATGATTTTGAAAAAATGATCGTGTAGTCAAAACATATTCGAAAAACTGAAAAAAAATGTCCATGACATTTTAGAAAATGTTCGCAAAAAAAATGTTTTTAAAATTTGTTCCCCAATTAAAAAAAATTCTTCGATTCAAAAAATGTTAATGAATTTGAAACCGTTTCATACATTTAAAAAAGTTTGTAAACAAAACTAATGTTCATTATTTTCTTTAGAAAATAAAAAAATTCAAAAAAACATGTTTGTCGATTCGAAAAAGTGTTCACTGATTCAAAAGTATTTTATGTTTCGGATTCGATTAGTTTTTTGAAAGTCTTTATATGTCTTGGCGTTGGGAGTAGTACGTAGTCAATGAGATTTGTTTTTAAAGTTTTAAACGTTCCCTTGCGCAACATAATGACAAATGTGGCATGCACTCGCAAACTCATAGCCTTGGGATTTACCGCATCAAATGCATTGTGATCACGTGGACATCGCGATCATCGGCTAGGGTGAGAAAAAAATAGCAACATGGTGAGCCACTGTATTAAAATAGAGTACGCTCATGTGTCAAGATATTGAGTCATACTTATTTGATTAGCCATAATTTTTTGTCTCCCGTTGCAACGCACGGGCATATTTGCTAGTTAATATTAAAGGGGAGGATTGTTTCTCCAGGTTTTTTCGTTCATGGTGAGACTCACATAATTTTCATACGCCCCAGGCTTCGTACGTCGTAGGAGTTTCCTCGTTCTCCCCGATTCATTTCTGTCAAAAAATAAAAAGAACTTTTTTTGAGACATCCTCGCCGGGCTTTATTTAAATTGTCGCAACATTTATAGGGATAAAATTCAAATCTCCAGGGAGGCCTAACCAAACACGGCGGTCTAACCCAAGCGAAAGTGCATGCCTAGCGAGATTGTGAGCCTCGAAATTCGAACTCCTAAACTCATAAACAAAATTACAAGTAATAAAAGCATTCGATCTCTCTATGATGAGTGCTGCTACACACACGACGGTTGTGGACGATCTCCGCATGATGAAGCACGTCAATCCGTCCATGCGTCGATTTAAAGTGAACCTACACCGTTGATTGCTGAAGGAAATATGCCCTAGAGGCAATAATAAAGTTATTATTTATTTCCTTATAATCATGATAAATGTTTATTATTCATGCTAGAATTGTATTAACCGGAAACATAATACATGTGTGAATACATAGACAAACAAAGTGTCACTAGTATGCCTCTACTTGACTAGCTCGTTAATCAAAGATGGTTATGTTTCCTAACCATGAACAATGAGTTGTTATTTGATTAACGAGGTCACATCATTAGTTGAATGATCTGATTGACATGACCCATTCCATTAGCTTAGCACCCGATCGTTTAGTATGTTGCTACTGCTTTCTTCATGACTTATACATGTTCCTATGACTATGAGATTATGCAACTCCCGTTTGCCGGAGGAACACTTTGGGTGCTACCAAACGTCACAACATAACTGAGTGATTATAAAGGAGCATTACAGGTGTTTCCAAAGGTAGATGTTGGGTTGGCGTATTTCGAGATTAGGATTTGTCACTCCGATTGTCGGAGAGGTATCTCTGGGCCCTCTCGGTAATACACATCACATAAGCCTTGCAAGCATTACAACTAATATGGTAGTTGTGAGATGATGTATTACGGAACGAGTAAAGAGACTTGCCGGTAACGAGATTGAACTAGGTATTGGATACCGACGATCGAATCTCGAGTAAGTAACATACCGATGACAAAGGGAACAACGTATGTTGTTATGCGGTCTGACCGATAAAGATCTTCGTAGAATATGTAGGAGCCAATATGGGCATCCAGGTCCCGCTATTGGTTATTGACCGGAGACGTGTCTCGGTCATGTCTACATTGTTCTCGAACCCGTAGGGTCCGCACGCTTAAGGTTACGATGACAGTTATATTATGAGTTTATGCATTTTGATGTACCGAAGGTTGTTCGGAGTCCCGGATGTGATCACGGACATGACGAGGAGTCCCGAAATGGTCGATACGTAAAGATTGATATATTGGAAGCCTATATTTGGATATCGGAAGTGTTCCGGGTGAAATCGGGATTTTACCGGGTTACCGGGAGGTTACCGGAACCCCCCGGGAACCATATGGGCCTTCGTGGGCCTTAGTGGAAAGGAGAAAGGGGCAGCCCAAGGTGGCTGCGCCACTTCCCCCTCCCCTAGTCCTATTAGGACTAGGAGAAGGTGGCCGGCCCCCCTCTCCCTCTTTCCCCCTTTGGGGAATCCTAATTGGAATAGGATTGGGGGGGAGTCCTACTCCCGGAAGGAGTAGGACTCCTCCTGCGCCCTCCTCCCTTGGCCGGCGCCCCCTCCCCCCTTGGCTCCTTTATATACTGAGGCAGAGGCACCCCAGAAACACACAAGTTGATCCACGTGATCTATTCCTTAGCCGTGTGCGGTGCCCCCTGCCACCATATTCCTCGATAATACTGTAGCGGAGTTTAGGCGAAGCCCTGCTGCTGTAGTTCATCAAGATCGTCACCACGCCGTCGTGCTGACGGAACTCATCCCCGACACTTTGCTGGATCGGAGTCCGGGGATCGTCATCGAGCTGAACGTGTGCTCGAACTCGGAGGTGCCGTAGTTTCGGTGCTTGATCGGTTGGATCGTGAAGACGTACGACTACTTCCTCTACGTCGTGTCATCGCTTCCGCAGTCGGTCTGCGTTGGGTACGTAGACAACACTCTCCCCTCTCGTTGCTATGCATCACATGATCTTGCGTGTGCGTAGGAAATTTTTTTGAAATTACTACGTTCCCCAACAATTGCTGCATGATTCGACGATGTACCTTGCTTGATTTCATCCACCATGATCTTGTAATTAGACGCCACTTGTATCTTATGCACATATAAATCCTTCGCGAGCGCAAGCGCCTCTCTTACCACCAATGCTTCCAATGCAACGGGATCAAATATGTGTTGGAAAGTAAGAGAAGAGGCACCCAGGAAAGTGCCAGCGACGTCCCTGCATATTACTCCAACCGCACCAAAATTTCGACTTGAAATAGCGGCATCAACATTAAACTTCACATGCTCCAGTGGCGGAGGTTGCCAAAGAGCTGACCTGGGTGCCTGGCTTGCATTAGTTCGATGTACTGGCGTTGAAAATATCTGTATATCCCTCAAAAAAGCATTGATGAAAAGATGGATCCGTATAGGGCTGTCACATATATCCTCACGAATGGCTTTACGCCTTGATCTCCAAATTGCCCAAAGAGTAACAACCATACGCGTAAATTCTTCTTGCTTTAGTTTCTCATGCATTGTGAAGATCCAGTTTTTAGCATTTTAACTCATGCTGTCACACATATGCTCCACTATTTCTTCCGATGAAAGAGACCAAACGCACCTTGCAGTACTACAGTTAATTAAAGCATGTTTCCAGCTGTCCTCCGCCGGACAGAACGGACAGACCGGGGTTGAGGCCATATGTCAATGATCCAAAATGTTTGAAGTTGGTACCGAGTCCTTGCACAATCTCCATACAAAGTTTTTCAGTTTTGAGGGAACCTTGATGTTCCAAAAAGACGCCCACGCCCTTTTTCTCATGTTCATATGTTGAAGGGCCTCCATTACCAGCCAATAGATTTTCCCTTTGGGTTTTGACATTGAAGAGCATCTGGTAAACCGAGCTGACTGAAAACTTGCCTCGACGGTCTTCGCCCCAAGCCCAAAAATCATTTATTCTCTTTGTACACAGTGGGATAGATAATATGACATTCATGTCAATTGGAAGAAAAAAAACCTTCTTAACTCCTCCTCCTTCCAAGTACTTGTAGTTGCATTTATAAGTTCAGAAACTAGTATAGACTAAAAAAGAGAGTTATTTTTTCTTCTCTCGCAAGAGTCACTTTCTTGACATACGAGCATACGAAGTGGTGGGCCCAGCAGTCATCATGTGTCACGTACTGGCCACTTCCTCTGAATTTTGTTTTTTTTATTTTCTAAACACATTTTTTGTGTATTAGATGTTTTTTCTCTTTTTGGTTTTTGTTTGTTTTCTCTACTAAAAACTGTTTCATTTTGTTGTTTTGCGAAGCACACCTGTGCTTCTCAGGAAAAAGTTGTGCTTCCATGAGAAGCACATATTTGATTCCTAGATAAGTACATGTATGTTTCTCAAAAAGAAAACAAATATGTGCTTCCCAGAAACACATATTTGCTTTCATGGAAGCACAACCCTGCTTCTCGAAAAACAAAAAAATTTACTTGAACAAGAAGCACAAATTTTCTTGTCATAGAAATATAGATTTCCTTCCGCGAGAAGCACTCTGTTTTCACAGAAAACAAATTGTATTTTTCAAAAAAAGGAAAATAAATGAAAAGCCGCAACCGTGCTTTCGGCTTCATCTTTTCTTTTGTTTTTTTGTTATTCATTTTTTCCCTTTTTTGGTTTCCATTTTTTACCGGATTTTATTTTTGTCGGCATTTTTGGTTTTTTTGTTTCTGCATTTTCTTAGTTTTTATGCGAACAAAAGTTCGTCAAAATCTATTAACATAGGGTCTAGTTTAGAAGATCTTGATGCGAGGAATCCAATGGTGAAAATGATTCAAGATTGGGACGCAATTTTGAATAAACAAATCTACGAAAAAAGAGAAAACACTAGGTTACTACAAGTGGCGCACCTCCTTAGAAGGTAGGAGTGACCATTGCAAGTGGTACCCGTTAACTAGTGATTGCGCCACTCGTCCTGATTGTCGGCTCGCTCTATCGTTGCTTGTTCAGAAAAAACCAGCAGAAGAAAATATGAAGTTTAAAATATGAAGCATTTTGGCTGATCTCATTTTGACCAGTTTGCCTTTAGTGATGAGATGCAATCTATTGATGACGGCTTGATGCAGAAGGTTTGGTGGTGCAGCAACGGAAACGGATTTGTAGACCACTGCATGGAGCTGTTGGGATGCGGAAAAGTGGTGACGATAACATATGATTGACTTTGATTTGGTGGTGCTTCTTGAGCACCCGGGCTTGAGCTTCGAGGTGAAAACCATATGTCTGACCTGAGGTTATACCTGGCAATGACAATGTTTTTGCATCCTGACCTGGTTGAAGGTGTTGCTCGGATGTACTTTCGACTCGTTCTTCAGGGTGAAAATCTTGATTCTAACATTTGTTTGTTTAATCAGGTGATGACGATGTTTCAACGTCATTCCCTTTCTGAAGGCCTTGTTGTTGAAGAACTTTGTTGTTCTTGCGGTGTCAAGAGATGGTTGGTGCAGATATGGTCGTTGTGGTAGTTTGTCGGTTGTTGTTTTGATCAGGGTTTTTCTCTCGCTTATGTGTAACTTTGGTCTTATATGACTTTGCTATTTGTCGACGTGTTTATTTGTGTGTGCGTGTTGCTGTTAATTGTGTGTATCCTAGCTATGCAGAGGTCGGATATGTGCTCATTATGTATGTATTCACTTGATGCTTCATTTTGAGTCAATAAAATTCACCCTTTATCGACAAAAAGACCATATTTGTTGCATTTTTCTTTTCCTGGGGCCTTTGGATTTTCTTTCATATCTCTCAAGTAGCGCCTCCTATGTACTTTAAAAAGGAATGCAGATCGAACAATGATGAAATCAATTAAACTTCCAAAGGAGATATGATAAGACATGCTCAGAGTATTTGCAGAAAATATGCTTCTCATAGAAACAGAGAAGACAAACATTCCGGCACAAAATTAGTAATTAGTAGCAAACAGACATACATATAGTGCTAGATCAAATATGGCATCAATAAATAAGAGTAAATCCGGTGCAAGATCAAATAAGCAGCTAAAGTTCAAATATGAAACAGAGTGCTTTCCATTCACACATTGGTCGTTGTGTATTTTCTTTTCTTATTAATTCCTTGATGAAATTATTGCCAGATGTTGAGTTTGTTAATTCAAAACCGGGGTCGCTCGAGCCTATTCTCTAAAATGTTCATGCATTTGACCAATTCACTTTCGTGATGACCTGCAAGTGCACAAGGTTATTGTAGCACTTTCATGATAAGTAAGTATCGAACCCACAGGGAGCGGAAAGGAAGGCACCACAAACCCCACAACTATGTTATCACTTAACACACTCACGTATGCACCAAGTCGGAGTTTGGAAATAGTCTACCCTATCAGTTGCTAGAAAAACAAAATAAAAGGCGTTTACTACAGTATGAACTAGAAGGTAAAAAAGGAATAAAAAGAGATTAAGTTTGTAGAGATGGTACCTGAGCAGTAAAGTGTTCTCTAGGATTTCGAAGTCATCACTACAAATATGACATGCGCAATAAGTTCGGAGCAAACGCTCTCTATCGTATCCTCTATACATCCTTCATATGCATAAGTGGTCGGTCCCGGTACAGAGCATGTTCTACTTTAACATAGACTTCATGCACATACGCCACCAACCGTAGCTTCCCCAAGCATGTTATCACATACGGTCAATTAAAGGTTTCCCCGTGAACGCAGTCAGATGTGGGTTTACCTGTACTCCTCTATCAATTGCAAAGGCTCTGGATTGAGAATTGTACTGTCGCCCCAAATTACCTCAACATCCTAACCCGTGCAACCACAGTAGTTCCTCCACGACCAATCACGGGCGGTAATGCGAGCATGGTCTCCTCTCAACACTCATGTATAATATTAACTTGAACATGGACAAGAGCATATTGGATCGCATGGAAATAATTATTCTAAGCATAAAGGAGTTAATTCTTATCCTCGAGAACAAATACAACTACTCAAACATAAAGAAGAGGGTCAAGTTACAAACTGGCATTGAGCCGGTAGTAGTCAGGCGCAGGGCGGAGTAGACGTCGTGTCAGACCGCGCGCGAGAGAGGGCACCCAATGAAGATGAGCTGCATGGACTCATCGGCTTGATCACAGAAGATGCAAGGTGGGCTATGAGGCAGGCCGTGCCGGGCCAGACGCTCGCTAGTCCAGCAACGGTCCAAAAGAGCCAGCCAGATGAAGAATTTGGCGCTGAGCGATGCCCAAGTCAACAAGTAATATGGATCAGAGAAAATACTAATTTCCATGATATTATATGTGCTCTGGATCATCTAATCTCCCGAGCGATTGGTACAACGTATGTGTCGTCAGAAGATCCCAACATCCACGTGCGTACGTGCAGACAAATGGGCATCACATAATATTCACATGGCCGATTTATTTGCTCTCCAGCCGACTGCTGCTGAGCCATGCATGTCTCCGCTTCAATACAGCGCAACTCGTGCGACGACATAAGGCCCTTCTATACGTATCTCCTGTGCGTGTGTCGCCTGCAGATCACCCCCACCTACATGCCATCTTCTATCCCTTCAAAAAAATAAACATGTCATCTTCCACCTCTACCCGTTCTTCCCGCCGTCATCCGCCCGCGCCGGGGCAGGCGCCTATCGCATCCTGGTCGTCGTGGGCATGCGCCGGCCCACGCTCGAGCCGGACCTTTAAATAAAAAGTACAGTCATACAAATAGATATTACATATTATTAATAAAATGATACAAATCTGAACCCACACAATTCTAATAGAGTTACGAGTAAAAAAAATACTCTCTCTATAAACAAATATAAGACGTCTTTACATTTGTTTACAAAGGTAGTACTCTGTAAACACTAAAGGTGGTACAATAATAGAAGAATGCACATTTTTGTGGATCTATTTATTTGTTTTCTGCCGCAACCCACGTACATTCAACAAGTAACACAACCAAAGTTCGAATACGAAACGAGTGATTTACCTTTGCAAGTTCGACCAAGTCACCTTCGCTGAGATACTCAAGCTCAAGCATGATTTGCTGATAGTCATGCCCATGCTTTTTTGCTTTGAATGAACAATGGTGATCAAGATCATTTTTACAACTATTCTGGCCTACCTTGAACTTCAAATACATCAAAGTATCCTTCTTTACAGCAATCACATATCTTCTTAAACCACATGACTCAACAACACTACCACGAAAGAGTTGAATCTCATGTAAACCATTCATTAGGAAAACACACGAACTGAGAGATAAATCAAATCCACACTGCACTTTCAATATGACAACATCTATTGTGGCCTCAAATGCCCAACGAACGAGGGCTAAAGTGATGTCAACCGCACCACAATCTCCATTAATCCGATGCGTGAATGGATACTCAGGTGTGACTAGATCATGGTACTCCATTGCACCATCAATTAGTTGTAGATCATCTTCTTGATTTCCTTTCTTGATCCTCATGTCAAACTCAACTAGAGCAGGGGCTACCATTGTGATGCCTCTCTTAGGGCCAGTCATCTCAATAAGAGAACCCTGTAAACCTATTATTATTTAGTAGCTCCTCATGGAAAGTAAGAAATATGTGAAGCATATGCTCTACGTTGTGTCAATTGACAAAGATCTCAAATAAATGATAGCATAAAATCAAAACCCTCCAAAATAAAATTATTTGAGATATTTTACCAACAAACATAATTTGACTGCATATAAAACATAACTTCGATAAATCACGCAAAGATAACTAACCACAAACTTGCATAACATATGCAAAGGAAAAAACACATCATTGTATAAGATCCTCAAAGCACATGCATTTGCATAAACGAATGCATATAGTGATACTCCCTCCGTTCCTTTTTAGTTTGCATATAAGTTTTTGTTCAAAGTCAAAGTATCTCCACTTTGACCAAATTTATAGAAAAAAGTATCAACACTCACAGTGCCAAATTAATATTATTAGATTCATTATGAAATGTAGTTTCATAGAATATATATTTGGTATTGTAGATGTTCATATATTTTAATATAAATTTGTCAAACTTTGCAAAGTTTGACTTGACACAAATCTAATACGCGGAGTAAAATGGACCGGAGGGAGTACAAATAAGATCATCAAAGTGGTGCCACCATCACCAACACCGCAAATGTTTGACCTCTTTGGTTGCAGGATTCAGAAAAGCGTTACACTAAGCACAAGATTAGAGTGTCACCCCATCTTCAGTACAAGAGACTGAAAGGATGTTTGATTGTGGACAGGAAAAGCATAGGAGTCTTCCTAAAAGGTAGAAGTGAATAGAATTTCAATAAACTATAGCGCAAATGAATCCCAAGAGAGAGAAAATCCTATGATTTCAACCCTATATCAAACAATAGAGGTAGGGGAACAACTCGAGCGGATATTGACTTGTATTATTAAATGAATGAAATATCAAATATAATTGCATATATATGTAAAAATGTGCACCTGTTCCACAATGATGGGATCATCTCTGCTACGATTGAAAATATAATTAAGCAATGAATCATAACGATCACGCACTGCTATATATCCATATAGTTGTACCAAGCTGATGTTGGTACTAGCTTTTTCCAATTTCAGCGAGAAAATCTGCATCATAGCAGTTGCAGAATGTACCATGCATCTATCCCTATCCGGGAAACAATTCATAGGATTTGAGAACATCATCGGCTCTAGTTGTGCTTCATGAAAAAAAATACATGTTATATTACAACAAATAATGTTTTATACAAACAATTTACACAAAAAAATTATAATTATGCTTCTCAATACATATTTGTGCAGTTTAGAAAGAAGAAGAATAATTTTTCTGAGTCATGGAAGTTGTTGGTGTATGAGTACAAGGGAAACTTATTTGTAGGACTAAAACTAGTGACAAGATCCTAATCATGTATGGTATATCGACAAATTTATATATCCAAATGAAGCATGATATTTTTTTGCTAATTCATAAATTCTTTATAACAATCCAGATATATATTGCATTTTTTAAAATACAAGAATTCATTTTAAATCAATCAACCAAACTATATAGCTGGTAAGCATCATAAAAATAAAATGGAACATGATAGATGACTTACTCTCATCACGTTGAGTAAGATGACATAGCTTTAGAAGACCATAGTTTATCTTGTATATAGAACCGTCCCGATGGGTGGTTTTCTTAAGGATGTTGCCTTCAGATACAGGATAAGAGGCATGGCTAACAAAGACTTGCTTTGTTCGCCCCTTCATCTCTGATCTATCCATTCCCTTGGTGATGTCAAATTGTTTGCCTTTGGTGGCATAGATGGAGGTGCAGAAATAATTACTGGCACAAGGGAGGACGCGGAGCCAATTTGGCCTGCCCCAATTATTAACTCCTTTTACTGCAATGCTGCTTGCCATGACAAAGGATGCATAAGCAGATCGGTCACCAAAGAGCAATCTTAGAATCCGGTCATTAATCCGTGTTAGTCTCAATCCAGATCCAAAAATCTCCAGCAGAATGGTCCTGACGAGAATAATCTACAGAAGGTCAAAACGCACCCTAAAAAAGGTCCAGATTATGGCATGAGTGGAGCATCCCGGTTTAGTCAACATTGCCCAGTAAATCTAGATTTTCCCAAATAGATAAAACATGACAGAAACTACAAATAACAATACGGAGATACAAAAGGTAGCAAACAGAAAAAAAAATCTCCTGATCATAATTTGATACAGTATTTACCACAAGAGTTAACAACAAAATGTCAGAATAGTCCTGCACATTCACACATGCAACTGAAAACAAAATCTCCAAATTTTCTATTTAAGCTCAACACTAAAGTATGACACATCGCGGTATGCTGAAGCCCTGAACCTCACCTGAACCCAAGGCGACAAGCCTGCAGCGCGGCGGCTGCCGCGGGGACTGGGCCGCCGGGGCAGGTGCGAGGCGGGAGAGCAGCAGCGGTGCCGGTGCGCGACAAGGGAGCGGGATCAGCAGGTAGCGGTGCCGGCGGCAGCAACCGATCAACCAAAGCGGCGGCCGCTGCTGAATTTCTTTCTCCAGACCCCGGACCGTGGGGAGCTCTGAGCTCTCTTTAGACCCTGTTAGCGCACAGCTGGGCCGGCCCATTAGCGCATTCCCATCGCTCGCCCGCTCGTCCCTCGTCCCTCGTCCCGATTGGCCGCTCGCTTTATCGCTGCTCGTTCAAGAAAAAACCAGCAAGCTAATGGTTTACGGGAAAAACCGACTCCCTCGGTTTTTATAGATTGATGAAAATTCACACCTTTTTTTAGGTTTACTGTGGTTACCCTTGGCCATGAAGTTTCCATGCCCTGCCATGGGCCTCGCCCCGTTGATCTACTCGATCGTGAGGACCCATTCGTTGCAACCATGCACGTTAAAAGCTTGCGGGAGAGAAAGGTGTACCAACTCTGTCCCTCCCGTCTCTATAATAAGTTCATTGTAAAATAAGAATATTCAAATCCATGATTTTTTTTAATTTCTGAATTTATAAAATTCGTGATCTTTTTTCCAGATCACGTATATTTTTGAATTGATGAACTTTTTCCGAATTCGTGTATATTTTTCAACCGTGATCTTTTTTAAATTTGTGAACCTTTTTTTTGATCCGCGTATATTTTTTAAACCACGGTTGGCCCGAATGGGGGTTCATCGTCGGCGACGGCCATGGAGGAGGAGAGCAGCATCAGCATGACGAGGAAAGGATAGACATTGTCAAACTGATAGTAACTCATGTTGTACTGATGCCTATTGACAATATAGTTGCAAGGTGGAGCTTGCCCATCAGTCAACCTAGCAAATAATAGAGACTACTGCAGCATGTTGATATCATTGTGAGAACCGGGCATGCCAAAGATAATGCGTCAAATTTAAATGCCATGTGTGATGCAGCTGCTTCAAGATGGTGGACTTCTTGCATGGCCCTGATGCAGAGAAAGAGGGAAAACACGGGGCCCCGGCGTGGTTTTGGGCGGGCCGGGAGTGTCGGAGTCCTACGTGATGATGGCCTGTATTACCGTGAAACCCCCCTAATTTGCTTCTGGTTTGCAGAGGACTAGTCCGTGAATCGATACGGGGCGGCGTTAGATGTCAAACTGCCTCTGAACAACACGGTCCAAACATTTACACGGATTTGAAGGTTCGCTTTGGAGATGCCCTACTAAACAGGACTGACTAGACACTCAGCTTGTCCACTAAAAAAAAGACACTCAGCTTGTATGTGTGCACGTGATCACACTATACGCACACCGCCGCAGCCTCACGTCTCAACTCAGCAACATGCATGAACCAACTGACGCGACGAAATAAACATGATAGACACTTACTCTTTCTGTCCCAAAATATAAGAACGTTTTTAACACTAGCATAGTATCAAAAACGTTTTTATATTCTGGAACAGAGAGAGTAGACAATAAGGTTAACTCTAATGGCATTGGACTAGCGATCGAGTGCTGAAGAGAAGAAAAAGATGGCTAGCTCTAGCTAACGATCGACCGGCGGGATCTAATCTATTCGCGTCCGCAGCTATCTCCCTCGTAGATCAACTTCCAAGTACATACAAAAGCATGCAACCCGTCTTCGCGCTTCTCCTGGTCGCTAACAATCCCACCCGCCTTAGAAGCGGCTTGACCCCAAGCCGGCTCACGTGGAAACTTCTGGCGAAGTGTCACTTTGTCTTCCTAGATAGCCATCTCTCCAGGCGCATCGCTCCATTTGACGAGTACTTGGATCAGGGAATCAGCGCACCGACGAACAACTCGTTGCTGAAGGATTTGTTCTGGATACTGGAACTGATCATCAGGAGCAGGGAGTAAAGAAATCACTTGACATCCCGGTGCAAGGACCTTGCGCAATAGTGAAACATGGAAGACCGGGTGCACATGACTGATAGGTGGTAGGGCTAATCTGTAGGCCACTTCACCCACGCTCCACCACTTCAAAGGGGCCATAAAACTTGAAAGCAAGCTTGTGGTTGGCACATGGCGCCACTGAAGACTGTAAATATGGCTGAAGTTTCAGAAAAAACGTCTCGCCCATATCAAACACACGTTCAGTGCGGTGCTTATCAGCTTGGATTTTCATATGCTGCTAAGCCCTCAATAAATGCTGACGGACAGAATCAAACACCACCTTGCGATCATCCAACCATTGTTGCACGTCCACAAACTGAATTACTGCATCCGAGGGGATACCAAAGTGACGAGGTGCATGCCCATACACAATCTCACAGGGAGTAGTACGTGTGGCAGAATGCCAGTTGGTGTTGTACCGGAACTCGCATAGGGGAATCCACTTAGCCCACTTAGTAGGATGAGCATTGACAAAGCATCGTAAGAAGCATTCCACCTGTTGATTAACTTGAGCAGAGCTCATTCGAAGTTGAGTACCAGACTTAGAGAACAATTCTTGCCAAAAGACACTAGTGAAGATACGATCTCTATCCGAGACAATAGATTGAGGCACACCATGCAGGCGATATACTGAATTGAGAAAGGTTTCAGCGACTGTTTCTGCTATGAATGGATGGTGCATGGGAACAAAATAACCATACTTGGAAAATTTATCGATGACCAGAGATGGTGGTAGCCCCTCGACGAAATCCATTGTCACCATATTCCAAGGAAGTTTGAGGACAGGTAATGGCTGCAACAGGTCAGGGTAGGCTACACGTTCAAGCTTTGCTTGCTGACAAATTAGGCAATGTTGCACATACTGTTTGATAAATCCCCTCATGTGTTTCCAGCGATAAACTTCTGATACGGCGATAAGTAACTGATAATCCCGAGTGTCCTCCACTGGGACTATCATGGAAAGCAGATACAATTTGCTTGTGCAACTCTGGAACATCACCCACCCAAACATAGTTCTCAGTACGAAGAATGCCAACTGTCAAAGTAAACTTACTATCAAAAGAGGAGCTGGTGGACAATTTCTGAAGTAACCCAGTGCAAAATTTATCGCCCACATAGCTCTGCATAATATCTTCAAGCCAAGCAGGTTGAGCTGAAGAGATAAGGTGCATTTCTGGTAACACATCAAGAGAGCTATGTGGTTTTCTGGAAAGTGAATCAGCAACACTGTTCTCAGCAACATTGTTGCCACTTGGTGTGCAAAGGTTGTTCAGACAAACTAGCCAAACTTCATTGGACAGTTCGGATTACAAACTGTGAAACCTGCAAATACTGTCTCCAGTGGTCAACAGCCAATAGGATTGCTAAGTATTCTTTTTCATACACAGAAAGAGTCTGGTTCCTAGGGCCCAGAGCTTTGCTAACATAAGCCAACGGATGCCCATTCTGCATAAGTACTGCCCCAATATCCACATCACAAGCGTCTGTTTCTATCATAAAAGTTGAAGAGAAATTAGGAAGAGCCGAAACAGGAGCTGTTACCAGGGCCTGCTTAAGTAGTGCAAAAGCTTGTTGTTCATTTGCTGTATAGCGGAATGGTACCCCTTTTTTCAACAGATTTGTCAAGGGTTTGCTCACAATCACGCAGTGACGAATGATCTTTCTGTAATAACCAGCCAGACCCAGAAAACCCCTAACCTCCTTAGCAGATACAGGAGTAGGCCAAACCTGAATAGCAAATTTTTTTGCTGGATCAGTAGAATTAAACCCCTTGTCCATTAATGATGTGCCCCAAATAAGCAACTTGTGTTTGAGCAAAACAACATTTAGACAGTTTCACTTGCCATTGAATTCAAATCTCTTGAGCTACAAGAGGAATTACAAGGGGGGAGGAGAGAGTCGCCTTCCTCAGGAAGACGAGCACACACACCAGCCACTAGCCGTTTCTCCTCTCCTACCTTCTCACCAACCCTCCACGCACATAAGTACTACGTCCTACTTGGCCCACTCCGGCCCAGCTTCTCCTGGTCGCGATCATCACCTGCTTAACCAACGCACGATACGACGGACGGGCATCGGCCTGACAGAAAGAAGATTAAGCTGCCGGGAAGAAGGCCTGCTGTATTGAGGCGCAGGCCGGAGGCGGGAAACGAACCAACCAACCAACCAACCGCCCTATATACCAAAACCCTGTGTAACCGCCACCGGCGGCAACACCCAAACTAGAGCCCAGCAACAACCTCGCCTGCGCCGCACAGGAAGACGATCGGCCTCCCTGCACGGCGATCAACCGCACGGAATAGGAGGAGGTGCGGCGGCGGAGCAAGCGCGAGCGGCTTCCCTGCACGCGGAGGAGGCGCATCGTCGGAGGAGCTCGTCGCGCCCGGCCTCACGCGGCGGCGCGTCAAGCCGGGAGGAAGCTTGTGACGCGCGGCGTCCGGGGAGCCCGCCGCGCCCGCCCTCGCGCGGCGGCGCGTCAAGCCCGGAGCAAGCTTGTGACGCGCGGCGTCCGAGAAGCCCGTCGCGCCCGCCCTCGCGCGGCGGCGCGTCAAGAGCCGGGAGCAAGCGCGCGACGCGCGGAGTCGGAGGAGCCTTTCGCGCCCGCCCTCGCGCGGCGGCGCGTCAAGCCGGAGGCAAGCGCGCGACGCGCGGAGTCGGAGGAGCCTTTCGCGCCCGCCCTCGCGCGGCGGCGCGTCAAGGGCCGGAGCAAGCGCGAGCAGCGCGCGGCTTCTGTGCACGGGGATCACCCGAGAAAGGGAGGACGCGCGGCTTCTGTGCACGGGGATCACCCGAGAGAGGGAGGACGCGCGGCGAGACCAGCGCGCGGGGATCAGGAGCGGCCGATCAGGCGCTCGCTCAGTTGCCAGGAACCGGAGGAGCGGACGATCAGCTGCAAGAAGGCAAGACCGGAGGGAGTTCCGCCATTGCTCAGCCATGGGTCGCAAGAAGAGGGAGAACCGGAGAGAACCCCCGAGCAGAAGCAAGACCCAAGCCTGGCTGAGCTCCTCGCATCCCTGGACAGCGAGGTATAATACCTGCTGACCGATTTGTCTTTTGTCACTTTCTTCGATCATAGAGTGACTCGTGTTCATAATTGCTAATTTCTTGATCATAGCGGAACAATTCACCGCTTATTTCCTGTTTGTTCAATATAATCTCTCTCAGCAGACTCAAGATAGATAAGTTTAGTTGCTTTTTTTTTCTGTTTTTCTCATGGTTTCTTGTTCTGGGGCAGCTGTCAAACTTTGTGCGCTAGCCATTTCCAATAGGAAGATCAAATGACGCTGTTAAAATCTATCGTTTTGTTTTGTTTTGGCCAACCAAAACGATATGTGTTTCGGCTAGGAAAACCTGGGCGCTTCATTTAGCTGATGCGGTAGGAAAACCCAGCAAATACACTCAAAAATAGTGAAGGGGACGAGGGAATCCAGAACATACGACTTATAACTCAAAATTAGTGATTATGTACTTTGTTGCTCGCAATCTAGCTAGAATGTTCCTTTCAGAAAAAGAAAGAATTACAATTCAATGACTCAACATCTTTAACATTTCCATGGGTGTTACAAAAAAATTCTTACAAATAGAGCTGCAGATGAAATAGGCCAAATTTACTTCCAAGTATGCTGTAGGAAAAATAGTACCGATCGAGTCGCACATTCCATCCAAATCTTTAGCATGCCTGTTACAATAAATTTCTTACAAATACAAATACTGCCACTACAACAGTCCTTACAGAACCATGAAAATCTTGCTTTCTAAACTAATATAAGAGTGTTTAGAATACTAAAATAGTGATCTAAATGCTCTTATATTAGTTTACAGAGGGAGTACAATACTTACAAAATACTCTTTACAACTAACCAAGCCATGAAAAACAATGCGAATGTCACTCAGCAACTTCCTGTTACAGTGTTTTCTTTGAATTAACTCTTGCAATAAACCATCTCGAGTTTCTAATCCAAATCCATCAACAGATATACTCCCTCCATACCAAAATATAAGACGTTTTTGCAGTTCAAATTGAAATGCAAAAATGTCATATTTTGATAGAGAGGCAGTACATAACTTGCAAGTCTTCAATCCCCAAGCCACCTAGGACAAACATCAGCCCATCTAACTGTCATCCTCCTGCCACAACATCCTTCTCATAAAAAACTCAATTATTCAGAAGGCTCTATGGGCAAAGTAATCATTGACATCATAAAGGGAATATTACTCAGACAGGGTCAAGTAAGAATCAATTTACCACCATAGTCTAGAAAATTTCCTTGCTAGATTTCCGTGTTATATTCTCAGCTTTATTCCAATCATTATTCCTAGATTTAACAGTATTTACAGAAATCCCTAAATATTTAAAGAGGCAATGATCCAATATTGCAAGTAAAAATCTCCTTATATCTTTCTAGATCATTCCCAGCTTCACCAAAGCAACAAATATCACTCTTACGAGAAGTAATTTTTAAACCAGCTAAATGTTCAAACAGAATCAGAATTGATTTTAGATTTCTAGCATTTTTTTCTCCAGCCTCAGTTAAATCATCGCTAGACCTACTACTGAATTAGGCACTGCCCCTTTAATCTCTCCTTGAGAAATAGCTCTACAAGTTCTTGCAAGAAATTAATAGCAATATTGAATAAAATGGGGGACAGGGGGGCCCCTGTCTTAAACCTTTCTTAGTTTTAAAAAAGGACCCAACTGGTCATTAACTCTAACAGAAAACGTTACCACTTTGAACAATCTGTTCTATCCAGCAAACATAATCAGAAGGAAACACTTTCAGAAATAAATAAAAAATAGTAAGTTGGAGTCTTCGCCACAAACCAAAAATATGATTATTATATTAGCAGAAGTAAAAGCCAAATTCCTACTTTTTTCTAAACTGATTACTCCAACACATATCAAATATCGTAGAATGGTAAAAGTTATCTAATATTCAAAAGCATAATAAGCAAAAGTAAAGGTTAGTTGGAGTCTCGACTGAAAGGAACATATGCACTAAGATTGTTCATGATTAAGCAAATGCTAACATGGCATAGAAAATCAAAATGTATAGGTATAGGATATCGTGCACATAATTAGTTGTCTTTCTACATTTTGCATCTCAAAGAGGAATGAATTGTAACACACTAAAATGAAGGTCGGGCATTATGACAAACTCATCCATATGGTACTGTCAAAAAAAGTCCATATGGTTATTGACAAATCTATTTTTATGCAAATAACCTTAACCTTCATGCTATACAATTTAACCAACCTGGGACTACTGTTGTAAGCACCGACTCTCCAAATTATAAATGCATTCACTGATACTACAAGACTTGGCACTCAAACATAGCCAGCGCTCTCTGCGAAAAAACAATCATGGAGTTCTTGAGAATACTTTGCGCAAATTTATGCCACAACAAATTGCTATTGCTCTTTGACAGTAACAGCAGCACATATGATTACTCAACCAAAAAATACAGCAGCATATATGATGTAGTGTTCATTGTCCACCTTTTTCCTGCTAGGGTACATTGACTGATCTATTTTTTTAATTCCTGATTCATATTTAGGATGTGCTGCTTTTGGATATTAGCGGCCCCCCTAAAGTGGTACAGGCTAACTACAAGAAGTATGTCCAATCAGCGAGGTGGTGGAACTATAAGAAAGGCATCCGAGTGGATGTGACTCGACTCTTCCGCAGAAAAAAACACGTCTTCACCACTCCAGAGAAGGGCACGTGTTGCACAGTGGTCAAGTATAAAAAAGATACAATCACATTTATTAAGCAAGGTCGATACTGGTGGGTGAAAGCCTACTGCATTGATGGTAAGGTGCATGAGCTGAAACCGGAACGTGGCCAGAAGAACTACATAGAGTGCTCGGACCACACAGTCCTTTCCTTTGGAGGTAACCACTATGATATATGCAATGGTGACCCTGGAGGGTCGCTTACAGGTTTGCGTTACCTAAGAAAGGCATTCACCTCCATCATCGAGGGTGGGGAGCGCATAGACCCCAAGTTCGTAGGTCTTTTTGTTGTTTATCTGGGAGAAGGTCCAAGGTTTGAGATAGTTTTTCAAGCACTGTACATGAACATTCCCAGCCAAATTCTATGCGCCTCGACTATTTTATTCCATGGATGAATGAGCTCGTGCGCAAGTGGAACAAGCTGAGCGAATATGCCATGAAGTACATGCACTGTCTTCGCGAAGGATTGGAGCTCCCAGAGTTAGACCAAGGCATTGCTTTTCCAGGGATGGACTCTATTGAGAAAGTTCTTGAGTTGGTGAAGATTCTACAGTTAGATGCTTACAATGATGGTATTTTCAGTCATGAAAAAGCGCAAGAGCCAGATGTATGGCGTGCACGTGATGAGTCATTTGCTAGAAAGGAAAAGGATACACACTGCAAAAAGAAACATGGAAAAGGTGCACCTCCTCCTGAGGATTCTTTTGTACCTATGGATGACGGTCTGTTTCATATGTTGAATGTCAATGGGAAGGTGGAAAGTTTATTTACAGAGCAGCCCCCTGGTCCTGAACTGAAACTGGGTCAAGGGCATGGGCGGTTTTCAAATAAAGCAAAAGTTAGTTCTCCAAGCTGCTACGCTAGAAGGAAGATGAGCACCCAAGCATGGGACAACAAGGTGTGTGTAAAATGTTAAAACAGCACTCAGAGCTATATCTTTTGCATATCCATATTGTATAATCTTCTCAAAACGTTTTATTGCAGATTCTTCATCTGAAAAGGTCTATTTTGGATATGCCAATGGACAAATTGCTGCATACCACCTTGGCGAGAAGACAAGTGCAAATGCCCATGAGGCTTCATGTCAGCATCATAAATACCTCAAAAAATGAAAAGTTCTTTACAAAAACGACTACATGGACAACCCAGAAGTGCTGTCCTTATCGTTACCTCCCCAAAGACAATATAAAGGTTTGTAAAAAGTTGTTTTAGTTTGAATGCTCTATTATTCACTTTATAATATCTTTGCACCTCTTAATTGCAGGTTTTGGGTATTGGAGGAACTGCGGAATTTATAGGTGAAAGAATTATACAAACCAGAATGGTCAACAAAAGAATGGCCATGCTCAGGCCTTTGATTCTCGGTATGCACATGGTGCAGACCTGCCCGCGGTGGCCAGGAATGTTTCGAGCTGCTAACAGCAAAGGACACAATGTTTTGCATCGGTTTATTCTAAGCCCGCAGAGTCCTGCACAAGGTGAAGTTGGGAGGTAATCTCTCTTATTCCAAAATTTTGACTTTACACTGAAATAAGCACCAAGGTGGACAAAGTGGCCAGTGTCTTCTCCATATTCTCTTGCCTGATTAATGGCTACACACTGATGTTTTTCTTCAAGCAATGCCATAAATTTCTGTTTAGATGTTGGCAAGTTTGTGTTATTTATTGTTTTGTAAAACTGGTTGTAGATATCAACCCTAGGTTTTCTGTTTATTCTAGTTCCCAGGAACAGATTCAGACTTTTAAAATATGAGCTATGCAACACTCCTCCAATTTATGATGTTCTACTGCTCTGCCTTGCACTCTGACTCAGATTTGTAGTGCTACATGCCTACATCATAAAGTCTAGTTGGCCATAAGTCTCTGTTTAGATGCTGGCAAGTTTGCCTTATTTTTCGTTATGTAAAAATGGTTGTAGATATCAACCATAGGTTTTCTGTTTATTCTAGTTCCCAGGAACAGATTCAGACTTTTAAAATATGAGCCATGCAACACTCCTCCAATTTATGATGTTATACTGCTCTGCCTTCCTCTGTGACTCAGATTTAATTGCTCTTGCTCAGCCTTGGATTTTGCTCTGCTCAATGCTTGCACGGTCACACCTCATGCTAGCTACTAATAATAATTTCTGCAGGTTATGGCTGAGCTGCAAGGAGAAGCTGCAGAATATGGCTTCTGGCAAGATTTGCAGCACAAGGATATAATCGAATGCAAGTTGTGCAAGAAAATGCCCCAAGGAAACTGTGGAAATTAGGAAAGAGATGCTCGAGTTACTGAACCACAATTCAAGAAAGAAAATGCCCCAAGGAAACTGTGAATATATTGACTATTGCCAGTATAGATTATCTGGACCATGTACTTCTGGTGACACTGTTACTCTCGACGTAAATTTCTGTTCCAGAACAGCATGCAAATGCTAAAGACCAACTTGATGATTTGCTTGGTTTTATGCAGAGGGGATGCTGGGAGAGTTTTGTTTTCATTTCTCTGGTCAGAGTTTATGTGGTTAGATAATTAGTGAAGACTATTTTGACATTTCCAAGCGAGATTTACATATTGGGTGAAACATAAGAAATTTATCCTAAATGATAATAAGATTACAGAACCAGAAGGAATTCAAATGAAAAGTGGCATCTGAACCATAAGGTATTTAAATTATACCACAGACTAAATTGCAGTTGCATGCATAAAATCTGCACTAATTAGTAAACCATGCAAGTTAAATTCAGAACATACCATCTGAAATCGAGTGCCTGTAGTTAGATACATCGTTTGTTGATTGCCTTGGCCTCCAAATTTCTAGTATTAGAAACAAAATCAAATAAGTAATAGCTGTATTACAAAATGTTCACGTTGAATCAGCCTAGTGGAATTAGAGCATATGATGTCATTAACATTCTAGATGACTTTGCTAAAAAAAATCATTTTGCAAGGATTTGAATAAACCCATGAGGGGCTGCCAGCTTTGTTCCTCGGGTGAGGATCGAAATGCACCGTATAACTAAGACAAACACCATTTTAACTTATAGTAGCCTTATACCATAATTATCATAGCATGCAAACTTGGTAGAGAACATAAAAATTATAAACAGTAAACCATTCATGCTACCACCAAAACCATGATAAATTCCGAAAGAAGATCATGTCAAACATAAGGAGGCAAAGCATCAAAGAGGGAAATAGGGAAGAACTCACCAGTGCAGAGTCAACGAGACAATTACATCCCGCTTACGTGCAGCGGCGTCAGGGGTAGAACTGCGGCCATCCCCGAAGTGAAGAAAAGAAGAGGATATTGCCACAGCATTTAGTGACACTGATGGGTGGCCTCCCTATTAACAGCTGCAGTGGCCACAAAGTGGGGCGGTCTTCTTTAGAACACCATACTAAACCACTAATGCATACAGACCCTTGCCGGCAACATGGGAGGTGGATCTGTAAGAGAATCAACAATATGGCAAGAAGAAGGGTATGTGTCCTAATTGCTCACAATTTAATCTGTACAAGAATCAACAATATGACAGGCGACTTGATCTTATTGTGACAGAGGAGTACGCATCTCTAGATTCTTATCACCATGTCTCAGTCCTAAAGAAGCAATAGGGTAGAGTAACCATTTACTTGCAATTTCCATGTCATTCTTTGTAAATGTTATACTACATGGCACATGCCCATGTCAAAAGGGGAAATCATATATTCATATGCAACTCAATGATCATATGGTACAAAACCTGCATCCTGTAAAAGAATCCCCAGCCTAATCAAAGATGGCAATTGAACACCCCATGGTTGTATTTCACGCCATGCAAGAATTTCTCTGCAAGTAATTCATATCAAAGAGATAATAGAACAATCTGAGTGGACACGGAAATGCATACATTACAATGGGAAAAGCTGAAGCTGAGTCATCCAAGTATGGAGCAGATTGAACACCCTCAGAAACAGTCAACTACAGCTCACGCTTCCACTTCGCATCAGTCAGTCTGCATTTGATGGACCTGGAGGTTTCTCCCTGGGATGCTTTGATCCATAGTGATCTATCAACTGCCTCTCGTTAGCCTGTTGTGCCTGCACACATAGAAGATGTTACATTAAGTTGACACTGCATCAATCATGAGGAACATGTATCCATGTAAAGCTAACTATACACTAGTATATCCGGTTATGCTTGCACACAGTTTTCAACTTGATTCACATCAACATGAACCCAAGCAAAATATTCCACGAATTTCTTCATGAAATCCAGACCATGTGACCATCTCTAAAAAAGAAATCATATGTAACTCAACAAGCATATGCCAGCACAGTTGCATCCTAACAATGATCATAAGGTACATAAAAACAGAAGCCCAGAGCCGAGACCTAAGCAAAGATGGCAATTGGACGCCCTAAGTAGTTAATATTGATAATACTTCATGCCACAAAAGAATTTATCTGGCAATGATTCATATCAAAGAGATGATATAGAACTAACTGAGTGTGCACACACATGAACTCAAGCATAATATTGTATGGCTTTCTTTATAAAATTTAGACTATATGACGCATCTCGGAAAGCATATGCTAGTGCAGTCGCTTGGTGGCAATATATGACCAAGTTCACTTACATATATTCTCCCTCCGTCCCAAAATAAGTGTCTCAACTTTAGTACAAAGTTAAGACACTTATTTTGGGACGGAGGGAGTAGTTTATTTACTTGTACATCATGATAGTGCAGTGGCAACCGCAAAAACTCAGTTAGAATTTCATAAAGAAGAAAGCGGACAGAAATAAAGAGGCATTCCTTTGGTGAAAGAATGTACCTTAACATATGTTCATCTGGATCTCTCCTCTTGACCAGAGGCTGGCCCAAGGATGCTGCCGGTGCATTCATGGAGAGTCACACCTAACAGCAATCGCAGCGACGGGGAGAACCCCGTTAGAGCAACCTGCGAAAAACAAAATTGCAACCCTTATACAACAACGAATAGTAGAGCAAGCAAACTACATCCCATAATAAACAAATAAAAGAAGCAATTTTGAAAATAAAAGTCTGCAACGATCCACATGGAGAAGCAATTTGTCCGATGAGAATAACCAGGGGATCCACCAGCCCAAATCGCAGGGGGGTGGGGGGGGGGCAAAGAGGGGTTGGGGAAAGATGAGCTACCACATGGAAAAGTTCATCCTTTGATGGGGGTAACTGCGAGTGTGGACGAGACCGAGATTTGCTGCAGAGCAAGGATGCGGGGGTGAGCTTCTGCCGGCCGGGGCGACCCACGACATGCCCCTGCATGGTCCTGCCGGCCGCCGGGCTTCCGGTTGTGCGGTGCAGCACAGGCCAGCGCGCGGGAGGGGTATCCAGCAGCGCCGTCGAGCCGCAAAGGCGCCGACCATTGCTGAAGCGGAGGCGGAGGTCGAGGCGGCTAGGGTTTGCGGGTCGGTCGTGGCTGGTGGGGCGGGTGCGCGTGGGCGATTGGATGACTTGTTTTCCTTGGCTGAGAATGGAAAGAGAGTGAAGGAAGGACGTGGCCTTTTTTTCCGAAGAATCCAGTGAAAAATAGCATTCGGTGAAAATCTGAAAACTTGCCTCGTGCACCATTGGATCTGCAAGGAACGGCTCCCGCTGGAACTCCAACCAACCAGTTCAATACATCTCCGATAGAAGATGTAGATGCAAAAATAACTAACTTTCACATCTTCACGGTCCAAAAACCTCTCTCCAACAGATATGAGATGAAAAAAAATGTACATCTCCATCTTCCGAAGACGTAACATACAACACCTGGTGTTGCAAATTTACATCTTCACGTATAGGAGATATAAGAACGCCAGTCGTGCGCTAACCGCCCAACAGCCTTCAGCCGGCTTCCGCGCGACCACCGCCCGCCACCGCCATGGCCGATGCCGATGACCTCGTCGCCTCCTTCGCCGTCGCTGGTCTGACCCACCTCGCTGTAGCCACCGTCGGCACAACCACGGTCCCCAATTTTGGTCTCCGCCTCCATGTAGCTGCCCGGATTTGCCTCACCTCGGCCGGTCGTCGTCGCGCTGAAGCCGCCTGCGAAGAAGCAGCGGGACGCCAAGCCACGCGATGGAGGCGTGAAGCGGCCGGCGGGGGGGGGGGGGGGGGGGGGGGGGGGGGGGAGAGGGGGCGTAACCCGGCGGCGAACTAATCTCAGCCGGCCAAAATTTCGAAGCCAGACGCGGCCGCGGAGGGCGATTGGCTGCAGCCAGCGGCCGTGGCTTCCTCCTCCGGCCAAAGAGGCCCTCCTCCACCTCTGTCGCCGCTCCTCCTTCTCTCTCCGCCTCGAATTGCAAATGCACCGCCGCTGCTCCGCCGCCCCGATTTGCCACCCCAGCCGCCCCCTCCGACGCTCCTCCCCGTCGCCTCAATTAGGTCGTCGCCCACTAGTTTTTACATCTCCACTTTGCATTATCTATTGGAATCGCTCTTTTACATCTTCAATATACATCATCTGTTGGAGTTACCTCTTTTTTGGAGATGTAAAAATCACTTTTTGGAGATGTAAATTTTTACATCTCCTGTTTTACATTTCCAAATCGCCGACCCTCAAACCGCTTGCAATCGTCCGGACAACACGGTCTGGACGTGTTGTGCGATCCAACGCGGGCCTATGTCGGTCCACCAAGCGGCCCAGATGCACTTTCTCCCACAAAGTGGAGACAAAGTGGGGTGGGGGTTGCGGGAGTCCGGGCAGCAGTCATATAGGACTCTGACATTCGAGGCCCACTAAATCCCCTTCCCGTACTCATTTCATTCCACTTCGCCCCTTCCCCTCCCCCTTACTTTGCATTCGCACCCTCTACCTCTGTTGTCGTCGTTGTACCTCTTCGGCCGCCACAGAGGCATTGTCAGATGTCCGCAACCAGGACCGACGTGCTTGCTCGCCTTTACGACAACGATGTCCACCGTGGAGCCGTTTGTACCCAGGTACACTCCCCTTATCGATGACCTCCATGGCGGGCACCACGTTTGGCAGGTATTCGGTCAAATGCCATTTAGCTTAATTTTGGATGCCATGTCATTCTTTCAGAGTACGAACACTACAAAAAAATACACTTCCGTGATGATACATGTTTGTCACAGTAGGTCATTTTTTTGTCATGCATGTACATCCATGACGATTTTATGACAGAATCAAGATAGTCATACATGTGCTGTCGTAGAAGTGTTCCATGAAATTACCAAAATTATCATCACGCAAGTGTCCACTTCCAGGACGATAAATGGTGCGTCATGGAAATGCTTTCGTCATGGGTAACCGACACGTGGCATCCACAATAACGGGTCGCCGTTAAGCTATCGGGTTCCGGTTTGGATCCGATAATCTGTTAACAGCCCGGACCAATGGGGATTTTCCACGTGTAAAATCATCATTGGCTGGAGGAAACACGTGTCTGCTCCTCGGTGGGCCAGATGTCATCCGTCCAATGGAGGAGACATGCCTATGATACGTCGACACGTGGCAGGGCCCAACAGAGGCCCATATAGGTTAAAAAGGCTGGCTCAGTCAAAGGCCCATAGTACTTACTCAGGTACTAGTGGGCCAGCCCAATAACGACCTGTTTAAACATGGCCCATTTGCGGCCCGAAGCCAGATCTGGCCCGTTAATTGTTCGCCGAATATTTGGGCCCAATTACGGCCCAGTGACTTTCGGCCTGTTAGAGGCCCGATGTAGACATGGCCCCATTTCAGCCCGGTGTGTCTTTCGGCCTGGGAATGGCCCGTGCTGCCCATGGGCCATATATGGTTCGACGCGACATCCGGCCCACTAACTCCCCGTGATAAAGGTGGCAACAGTTCAGCCCAACGTGACTTTGGGCCTGTTAAAAGGCCTGTCGTATAATTCGGCCCGTTGATGCATGTACTAAGCTTTCGGCCTCTTAAAGGCTCATGATATCAGTGGGCCAACTAAGGCCCGAGATATGTTTCGGCATGGTAATGGCCTGTCATATAACTAGGCCAAAAAAGTCCTGGTCTACATTTCAGCCTGCTGAAGGTCCGTCGACGACTAGTGAAAATTGAGGCCTAACATGCATTTCGTCCTGCTTAAGGCCCATGGTTTCTTCTGGGCCGTAACAGGCCAGCAGAATATTTAGCCTGTTAATGGTCCAAAGCTACATGGGCCCAACTAAGCGCTGGGTCCACTAAAGGCCCAACTAAAATTTGGGCCGAATATAGGCCCGAGTAAGTTGTGGGCCTGACGCAAAGTGTGAAGGCCCCAATGGACTTTCATGCCCAAGAAAGTTGCAGGCCGACCCAATTATGGCCTGCTAAAAAGCAGGCCCGTTAGAGGCGAATGTTTCGGCCCGGTCGACTACATCAGTTTTTTTCAGATAGCGAATGATGGCAGTAACTAGTAGGAATTAAGAACAAACCTACTCTATACAATAAATAAATTACGGCATGGTAACTTAGAATAAACCTACACTATACAATAAATGATTTATGTTATAATACATCCACTTGGCATTGAATTTTGCCACCGGTGATCATAAAGCGCAACGAAGAAGCAGATTACAAAAACTAGGCACCATTGGAGCGTAACAAAATAATACTGAACCAAGACCACTTCCAAGACATTTCAAGAAAGGTTAGCCTTGCGCGGCAACTGTTGCGCAAGCTGCTGAGCAAGGCTGTGAGACCAGCCTAGCATGTCGGTCATAGCTTCCAGGTGTAGCTGTTTAGCAATGAGGTTCTCATTGGTGTTCTCCACAATCTTTCTTAGAGATAGGACTTCAAGTCGAAGTTGAGTTGCAGAATGCCTTTCTGCTAGAACTTGGGACTGAATAAGTCAAATTGATTCAGACATCGAATTATGTGAGCTTGTCTGACTGCTAGTCTCAAGTAACTTGAACACTGCATCAAGACAAGACTTTGGGGTTGTCTCGCTATCTTCAAGATGTTTTGCCTTCTTTGCTGCAATATATGTTGGGTTTGTTTCACAGCCTTCAGCAGATTTGTGCATGCCATCAAGCATATCACCCTGAAACAAACAAAGAGATGACATGTTTTGCACGTGTATAAACAAAGATGATAACTGTGTTGTCAATTCCATCGAATTTCAAATTAGAAAATAAAGAGTAAGTTCAACATATCAATAGCATAATTTGGCATTGTTCATAATGCGGGGAGCTTCACCACACTACTGGATTACCATATCAATGTTGGAAATATGCCCTAGAGGCAATAATAAATTAGTTATTATTATTATATTTCATTGTTCATGATAATCGTTTATTATCCATGCTAGAATTGTATTGATAGGAAACTCAGATACATGTGTGGATACATAGACAACACCATGTCCCTAGTAAGCCTCTGGTTGACTAGCTCGTTGGTCAATAGATGGTTACGGTTTCCTGACCATGGGCATTGGATGTCGTTGATAACGGGATCACATCATTAGGAGAATGATGTGATGGACAAGACCCAATCCTAAGCCTAGCACAAGATCGTGTAGTTCGTTTGCTAAAGCTTTTCTAATGTCAAGTATCATTTCCTTAGACCATGAGATTGTGCAACTCCCGGATACCGTAGGAGTGCTTTGGGTGTGCCAAACGTCACAACGTAACTAGGTGGCTATAAAGGTTCACTACAGGTATCTCCGAAAGTGTCTGTTGGGTTGGCACGAATCGAGACTGGGATTTGTCACTCCGTGTAAACGGAGAGGTATCTCTGGGCCCACTCGGTAGGACATCATCATAATGTGCACAATGTGACCAAGGAGTTGATCACGGGATGATGTGTTACGGAACGAGTAAAGAGACTTGCCAGTAATGAGATTGAACAAGGTATCGGGATACCGACGATCGAATCTCAGGCAAGTACAATACCACTGGACAAAGGGAATTGAATACGGGATTGATTGAATCCTCGACATCGTGGTTCATCCGATGAGATCATCGTGGAACATGTGGGAGCCAACATGGGTATCCAGATCCCGCTGTTGGTTATTAACCGGAGAGTTGTCTCGGCCATGTCTACATGGTTCCCGAACCCGTAGGGTCTACACACTTAAGGTTCGATGACGCTAGGGTTATTAGGAAGACTTGTATGCGATTACCGAATGTTGTTTGGAGTCCCGGATGAGATCCCGGACGTCACGAGGAGTTCCGGAATGGTCCGGAGGTAAATATTTATATATGCAAAGTTGTTGTTCGGGTTCCGGGAAAAGTTCGGTCTTTTCCGGTATTGTACCGGGAAGCTTCCGGAAGCTTCCGGAGGATTCCGGAGGGGTCCGGAGGTTCGAAAAATGTTCCACCACGTCCAATACAGTAGCATGGGCTGTAGGGGGCGCCCTAACCTTAATGGGCCAAGGGCACCAGCCCCCCAAGGCCCATGCGCATGGGAGAGGGGAAACCTTAAGGGGAAGGGCCTCCACTTGACTTGGGAGGCACTCCTCCCCCCCTTGGCCGCCGCCCCAACCCTAGATGGGATCTAGGGGGGCGCCCCCCTCTCTCCCCACCTATAAATAGTGGAGGGGTGGGAGGGTAGCCACACCCATGAACCTGGCGAAGCCCCTCCCCTCCAATACCTCTCCTCCTCCGCGTGAGCTTGGCGAAGCCCTGCCGGAGAACTGCCACTCCATCACCACCACGCCGTCATGCTGCTGTTGGACTCTCTTCCTCAACCTCTCCCTTCTCCTTGCTGGATCAAGGCGTGGGAGACGTCTCCGTTCCGTACGTGTGTTGAACGCGGAGGTGCCGTCCGTTCGGCGCTCGGGCATCGGTGATTTGGATCACGACGAGTACAACTCCATCAACCCCATTCTCTTGAATGCTTCCGCTCGCGATCTACAAGGGTATGTAGATGCACTCCTCTCTCTCGTTGCTAGAAGACTCCATAGATTGATCTTGGTGATGCGTAGAAAATTTTAAAATTCTGCGACATTCCCCCAACAGTGGCATCATGAGCTAGGTCTATGCGTAGTTTCTATGCACGAGTAGAACACAAAGCAGTTGTGGGCGTTGATATTGTCAATTTACTTGCCGTTACTAGTCTTATCTTGATTCGGCGGCATCATGGGATGAAGCGGCCCGGACCGACCTTACACGTACTCTTACGTGAGACTGGTTCCACCGACTGACATGCACTAGTTGCATAAGGTGGCTAGCGGGTGTCTGTCTCTCCCACTTTAGTCGGATCGGATTTGATGAAAAGGGTCCTTATGAAGGGTAAATAGAAATTGGCATATCACATTGTGGTTTTCGCGTAGGTAAGAAACGTTCTTGCTAGAAACCTATAGCAGCGACGTAAAAACTTGCAACAACAATTAGAGGACGTCTAACTTGTTTTTGCAGCATATGCCTTGTGATGTGATATGGCCAAAAGGATGTGATGAATGATATATGTGATGTATGAGATTGATCATGTTCTTGTAATAGGAATCACGACTTGCATGTCGATGAGTATGACAACCGGCAGGAGCCATAGGAGTTGTCTTAATTTATTTATGACCTGCGTGTCAACATAAACATCATGTAGTTACTTTACTTTATTGCTAAAGCGTTAGCCATAGTAGTAGAAGTAATAGATGACGAGACAACTTCAAGAAGACACGATGATGGAGATCATGATGATGGAGATCATGGTGTCATGCCGGTGACAACGATGATCACGGAGCCCCGAAGATGGAGATCAAAAGGAGCAAAATGATATTGGCCATATCATGTCACTATTTGATTGCATGTGATGTTTATCATGTTTTACATCTTATTTGCTTAGAACGACGGTAGCTTAAATAAGATGATCCCTCGTAATAATTTCAAGAAAGTGTTTCCCCTAACTGTGCACCGTTGCGAAGGTTCGTTGTTTTGAAGCACCACGTGATGATCGGGTGTGATAGATTCTAACGTTCGAATACAACGGGTGTAAGCCAGATTTACACACGCAATACACTTAGGTTGACTTGACGAGCCTAGCATGTACAGACATGGCCTCGGAACACGGAAGACCGAAAGGTCGAACATGAGTCGTATAGAAGATACGATCAACATGAGATGTTCACCGTTGATGACTAGTCCGTCTCACGTGATGATCGGACACGGCCTAGTCGATTCGGATCATGTTTCACTTAGATGACTAGAGGGATGTCTATCTGAGTGGGAGTTCATTAAATAATTTGATTAGATGAACTCAATTATCATGAACATAGTCTAAATTGTCTTTGCAAATATGTTGTAGATGAATAGCTCACGTTGTAGCTCCCTGTTTCAATACGTTCCTAGAGAAAGACTAAGTTGAAAGATATTGTAAGCAATGATATGGACTGGGTCCGTAGTCCGAGGAGTGTCCTCACTGCTACACAGAAGGCTTACGTCTTTGATGCACCGCTCGATGTGCAAACCCCTATAACGTCGTCTGTGAATGTTGTGAACACCTGACAGACACGTCCTGATGACTACTTGATAGTTTAGTGCACCATACTTCACGGCTTAGAATCGGGATTGCAATGACGTTTTGAAATGCCATAGAACATATGAGATGTTCCAAGAGCTGAAATTGGGATTTCAGGCTCATGCCCGTGTTGAGAGGTATGAGACCTCTGACAAGTTCCTTGCCTACAAGATGGAAGAGAATAGCTCAGCTAGTGAGCATGTGCTCAGAATGTCTGGGTGCTACAATCACTTGAATCAAGTGGGAGTTAAACTTCCAGATAAGATAGTGATTGATAGAGTTCTCTAGACACTATCACTCAGCTGCTAGATCTTTGTGATGAACTATGACATGCAAGGGATGGAGATGATCCCGGAGCTATTTGCGGTACTTAAGACCGCAAAAGTAGAAATCAAGAAGGAGCATCAAGTGTTGATGGTTAACAAGACCACTGGTTTCAAGAAGGGCAAGGGCTAGAAGGGAAACTTCATGGATGGCAAACCAGTTGCCGCTCCAGTGAAGGAACCCAAGGTTGAACCCAAACCCGAGACTAAGTGCTTCTATTGTAAGGGGAATGGTCACTGGTAGCGGAATTACCCCAAATGCATGGTAGATAAGAAGGCTGGCAACTTCAAAGTATATACATGTTATTAATGTGTACCTCACTAGTACTCCTGGTAGCACCTGGGTATTGGATACCGGTTCAGTTACTATTATTGGTGACTTGAAGCAAAAGCTACGGACTAAACGGAGACTGGCTAAGGGCGAGGTGACGATGTGTGTTGGAAGCGTTTCCAAAGTTGATGAGATCACCATCGCACGCTCCATCTACCTTCGGGATTAGTATTGAACCTAGATAAATGTTATCAGGTGTCTAGGTTGAGCATGAATATGATTAGATCATGTTCATTGCAATAAGGTCATTCATTTAAGTTAAAGAATAATGGTTATTCTGTTTACATGAATGATACCTTTCATGGTCATGCACCCTATGTGAATGGTTCATTGAATCTTGGTCGTGGTAATACACATGTTCACGCCAAAAGATGTAGAGTTAATAATGATAGTACCACTTTCTCGTGGCACTGCCGCTTAGGTCAGATTGGCGTAAGATGCATGAAGAAACTCCATGTCGATGGATGTTTGGAGTCACTTGATTTTGAATCACTTGACACATGCGAGCCATGCCTCATGGGCAGGATGACTAAGACCCCGTTTTCAGGTACAATGAAACAGGCAAGTGACTTGTTGGAAATCATGCATGCTGATGCGTGTGATCCAATGAGAATTGAAGCGTGCGGTGGATATCGCTATTTTCTCATCTTCACTGACGATTTGGGTAGATATAGGTATATCTACTTAATGAAGCACAAGTCTGAAACGTTTGAAAAGTTCAAGCGATTTCAGAGTGAAGTTAAGAATCATCATAACAATAAGATCATGTTCCTACAATCTGATCAAAAGGGGATTTTCTGAGTTATGAGTTTGGCAAATCACTTAAGACATTGTGGAATTGTTTCACAGTTGAAGCCACCTGGAACACCACAGTTGTAATGGTGTGTCCAGACGTCGTAATCGAACCTTATGAGATATGGTGCGATCTATGATGTCTCTTACCGATCTACCGTTTTTCATTTTGAGGTTATGTGTTAGAGACAACTGCATTCACTTTAGATAGGACACCATCTAAGTCCGTTGAGACGATGTCATATGAACATTGGTTTGGCAAGAAACCAAAGCCGTCGTTTCTTAATGTTTGGGGATGCGATGCTTAGGGCTTCAGCCGGAAAAGCTCGAACCCAAAGCGGACAAATACATCTTAATAGGATACCCAAAGGTAACAGTTGGGTATACCTTCTATCTCAGATCCAAGGGCAAAAATGTTTGTCGCCAAGAACGGGTCCTTTCTCGAGAAGGAGTTTCTCTCGAAAGAATTGAGTGGGAGGAAGATAGAACTTGATGAGGTTGTCGAACCTTTACTTCAACCAGAGAGTGATGCAACACAGAAAGATGTTTCCTGTGGCACCTACATCTGTTGAATAGGAAGTTAATGATAGTGATCATGAAGCTTCGGATCAAGTTGCTATCGAACCTCATAGGTCGACAAGGATATGTACTACTCCTGAGTGGTACGGTAATCCTGTCTTAGATATCATGTTGTGATAGGGGCAAAGGTGTCCCGATGTTTCGATGAGATGGTGGCTATCGTTTTCTGTGGGAGTCGACCTTGACGATCCGACTACGAACGTGCGAGACGTCGCGCCTTAGCAATCGCTAAACCAACTTCCGAGGGGTTATTGACCACGCCGGAGCACGATCAACCTGACCACGAGGGCCTGTTTCCTGCGAGCAAACGAAGAACAAGCAAGAAACTGAGATTGCAATCTGGATATTGCGAATATAAGATGAAAGCTTTATTGATCAAGGTGGGGTTCTGTGACGTCTTGGTCTGGTCGTTGGACACAAACGAAGTACGCGAAGTTGCAGCTATGGCGAACTTTTAATCTAAACAAAACCCAAGTCTAAACGACGCCCTAAGGGCTGTATATATGGAGGAAGAGAGGGGAATTTCGTGGCCCTTGAGGGTGGGGTCCGAAACCAACCCTAACTCTTGTTTCCCCACACATACGGACTCTAAAAATAGCCTATACTTAAGTATTTCGAAATTACATGGGCCTGGCCCATTAATAAGGTGACGCAGCACCTAGAATAGCCTATGGACGAATATTATGAAGTGGCATCTTGTATATTTCGTCCAAGGCTTCATGCACTCCTTAGGGCGGCTTCAAAGTCCTGAAATCATCACTTGTAACTCCGTTCTTGATCCCCTTGCGCATGCCATCAACTCCATTCGTGTTCTTGCTCCAATGTTCATCCTTCTCCAAACTAGGACCTTCATTTGTAAGCAAAACAAATGTATCCAATTTAGGCAGCATCATAATCTCATGAACATTAGAATCATTACCAAGAAACGAAAGTACCTGGTAATTTAATTGGCGTGCGCGAGCTCTAGTAATTGGTCCAGTATATGTAACAGTAGGGGCTGTGGGTGTAACAATGGTATTGATGTCCTCATCATGTTGTTAGACAACAATGAACCTACGAGCTATGGAGAAGCGATGGTGGGCCCGTATTCCGACAAATGGTTAGAAGCCATGAAATCCGAGATAGGATCCCTATATCAGAACAAAGTATGGACTTTGGTGGACTTGCCCGTTGATCGGCAAGCCATTGAGATAAATGGATCTTTAAGAAGAAGACGGACGTGGGCGGTAATGTTACCGTCTATGAAGCTCGACTTGTGGGAAAGAGTCTTTTCACAAGTTCAAGGAGTTGACTACGATGAGAATTTCTCACCCGTAGTGATGCTTAAGTCCGTCGGAATCATGTTAGCATTAGCTGTATTTTTCGATTATGAAATCTTACAGATGGATGTAAAAAAACAAGTTTTCTTACCAGTTTTCGTAAGAAAAGCTGTATATGATACAATAAAAGGTTTTGTCGATCCTAAGGATGCTAAAAGGTATGTTGGCTCCAGCAATCCTTCTATGGACTAGAGCAAGCATCTCGGAATCGGAATATATGTTTTGATGGAGTGATCAAAGCTTTTAGGTTTATACAATGTTTGCTAGAAACTTGTATTTACAAGAAAGTGAGTGGGAGCACTACAACATTTCTGATAAGTATATGTGGATGACATATTGTTGATCCGAAATAATGTAGAATTTATGGAAAGCATAAATGGTCGTTTGAAGGGTGTTTTTCAAAGGAAGACCTGGATAAAGCTGCTTACATATTGGGCATCAAGATCTTTAGTGATAGATCAAAACGCCTGATGATACTTTCAAAGAACGCACACCTTGACATGTTTTTGAAGAAGTTCAAAATAGATCAGTCAAAGAAGGGGTTCTTACCTGAGTTGTAAGGTGTGAAGTTGAGTAAGACTCGAAGATTGACCACGGCAGAAGAAAGAGGAAGGACGAAGGTCGTCCCCTATGCTTTTGTCATAGGCTCTATACGGTATGCCATGCTGAGTACCGCACCAGATGTGTGCCTTGCCACATGTCTGGCAAGAGGGTACAAAGGTGATCTAGGAGTGGATCACCAGATAGCGGTCAAAATTATCCTTAGAGGAATAAGGAAATGTTTCTCGGTTATGGAGGTGATAAAGAGTTCGACGTAAAGAGTTACGTCGATGCAAGCTTAACACCTATCCGGATAGCTCTGAGTAGAGATACCGGATACGTATAATGGAGCAACAATTTGGAATAGCTCCAAGTGGAACGTGGTAGCAGCATCTACGATATGACATTAAGTTTTGCGAAATACATACGGATCTGAATATGGCAAGACCCATTGACTACAAACTCTCTCACAAGCATAACATGATCAAACCCAGAACTCATTGAGTATTAATCACATAGTGATGTGAACTAGATTAGTGACTCTAGTAAACTCGTTGGATGTTGGTCACATGGCGATATGACTTGTGAGTGTTAATCACATGGCGATATGAACTAGATTATAGACTCTAGTGCAAGTGGGAGACTGTTGGAAATATGCCCTAGAGGCAATAATAAATTAGTTATTATTATTATATTTCATTGTTCATGATAATCGTTTATTATCCATGCTAGAATTGTATTGATAGGAAACTCAGATACATGTGTGGATACAGACAACACCATGTCCCTAGTAAGTCTCTAGTTGACTAGCTCGTTGATCAATAGATGGTTACGGTTTCTTGACCATGGGCATTGGATGTCGTTGATAACGGGATCACATCATTAGGAGAATGATGTGATGGACAAGACCCAATCCTAAGCCTAACACAAGATCGTGTAGTTCGTTTGCTAAAGCTTTTCTAATGTCAAGTATCATTTCCTTAGACCATGAGATTGTGCAACTCCCGGATACCGTAGGAGTGCTTTGGGTGTGCCAAACATCACAACGTAACTGGGTGGCTATAAAGGTTCACTACAGGTATCTCCGAAAGTGTCTGTTGGGTTGGCACGAACCGAGACTGGGATTTGTCACTCCGTGTAAACGGAGAGGTATCTCTGGGCCCACTCGGTAGGACATCATCATAATGTGCACAATGTGACCAAGGAGTTGATCACGGGATGATGTGTTACGGAACGAGTAAAGAGACTTGCCGGTAACGAGATTGAACAAGGTATCGGGATACCGACGATCGAATCTCGGGCAAGTACAATACCGCTGGACAAAGGGAATTAAATACAGGATTGATTGAATCCTCGACATCGTGGTTCATCCGATGAGATCATCGTGGAACATGTGGGAGCCAACATGGGTATCTAGATCCCACTGTTGGTTATTGACCGGAGAGTTGTCTCGGCCATGTCTGCATGGTTCCCAAACCCGTAGGGTCTACACACTTAAGGTTCGATGACGCTAGGGTTATTAGGAAGACTTGTATGTGATTACCGAATGTTGTTTGGAGTCCCGGATGAGATCCTGGATGTCACGAGGAGTTCCGGAATGGTCCGGAGGTAAAGATTTATATATGGAAAGTTGTTGTTCGGGTTCCGGGAAAAGTTCGGTTTTTTCCGGTATTGTACCGGGAAGCTTCCGGAAGGTTTCGGAGGATTCCGGAGGGGTCCGGAGGTCCAGAAAATGTTCCACCACGTCCAATACAGTAGCATGGGCTGTAGGGGGGGGGCGACCTAACCTTAATGGGCCAAGGGCACCAGCCCCCCAAGGCCCATGCGCATGGGAGAGGGGAAACCCTAAGGGAGGGCCTCCACTTGACTTGGGAGGCACTCCTCCCCCCTTGGCCACCGCCCCAACCCTAGATGGGATCTAGGGGGGCCGGCCCCCCTCTCTCCCCACCTATAAATAGTGGAGGGGTGGGAGGGCAGCCACACCCATGAACCTGGCGCAGCCCCTCCCCTCCAATACCTCTCCTCCTCCGCGTGAGCTTGGCGAAGCCCTGCCGGAGAACTACCACTCCATCACCACCACGCCGTCGTGATGCTGTTGGACTCTCTTCCTCAACCTCTCCCTCCTCCTTTCTGGATCAAGGCGTGGGAGACGTCTCCGTTCCGTACATGTGTTGAACGCGGAGGTGCCGTCCGTTCGGCGCTCGGTCATCGGTGATTTGGATCACGACGAGTACGACTCCATCAACCCCGTTCTCTTGAACGCTTCCGCTTGCGATCTACAAGGGTATGTAGATGCACTCCTCTCTCTCGTTGCTAGATGACTCCATAGATTGATCTTGGTGATGCGTAGAAAATTTTAAAATTCTGCTACGTTCCCCAACAATCAACATAACAAGCATAGATGAAGGGCAAAGACAATCATTGTATCTATTTTGGTTAATGTGCATGACATGTTGTTCATATCATCAGCCACATCAGTAAGATAAAACAGGAGATGACAAGGTGCAAACGTGGGCTGCTTCACCACACACTGGATTATAGATCCACAAAAAAAGCATACATATAGGGAGTATTAAGTAATGTGTATGGTATGAATAAGGAATTTGTTTTTATAAGTAAAACCTGGAACTTACAGTTGTTGCGAACATGCATTTTGATAGAAACAACAAACTAAACAACAATTAATGATAGGGAGTATGAGCAAATTAAACAGTGTTTAAGTGCATCTAGTGCCACCCCTAGTTGGTTTTGGAGTATTGACGACAAACCTGGTTGAGGGACTAATGTGTTTGTGAGTATTGCAGGACAACACAGGTAGTAGTACCTCATTGATTCGGTTTACCTACCGGAGATGACCCCTAAAAATGTATGAAGACATTGAAGACAAAGGTGGTATGTGAAGACATTCACATTGAAGACTATGACAAGAGAAGACATCGCATGAAGACTATGGAGTGCGAAGACTTAGTTGTTTCGTTGTTTCCTTTCTTCCTTGTTGAGTCATAGGAACCACCATACTATTAAGTGGGGTCAAGTCAGAGTGACTGAAATGATGCTTAACCAAACTCCTATGTCTTCGAGCGAAGACAATGAGAGCAAATCTTATCCAGAGCTGGATAAGTCAGCTTTACTTGTAGCCCAAGTAAAGTTGCCGCGTGTGTTTGAAATCTGACCATTGGAACACGTGTCAGTTCCTTAGTGACCCAGGGTCATTTTGGATAAATCTGGTCGGGTTGCCTAGTGGCTATAAATAGCCCACCCCCTACACCATAAATTGGTGGCTGCTCAGAGTTAGTACACGGCTTTTGTCGTTTGAGAGCAACCCACCTCGAAGCCTTTGACAGAGAAATCCTTGCGAGGACAAAGCCCTAAACACCTAGAGCCAAAGAGTGTTAGGCATCACTGAAGTCTTCCTGTCTGTGTGATCTGAAGACTTGTTACACTTGAGGACTGTGAATCCTCCAGCCGGTTAGACGTCACATTCTGAGCATCCAAGAGTCATTGTGGATCGCTGGTGAATGAAGTCTGTGAAGGTTTGGAAGTCTACCTTCAAGACTTACCAGAGTGATTGAGCGAGGACTGGGTGTCCTTAGCTCAAGGGGAATAAGGTGAAGACACGGTCTTCTGAGTTAAATCTCAGCCTCCCTAACCAGACGTACAGTTGTCACAGCAACTGGAACTGGTCCAACAAATCATTGTCTTCAACAAGCAACTGGTTCTATCCTTCCCATCTCTTTATTTACAGTTGGTCCTTGTGAAGTCATTGCCTGTTTGCATTGTCCATTTGTCTTCACTGTGTGACTGTTTGTTCTGATTGGTTTCATACTATCTTCCATCCTGATCCGTACTGCCTAGCTGCTATTAGTCTTCGTGCTCTCACTTCATTGAATACTTGACTATGTCTTGTCTAGTGTAGTCTACCTTCCGCTGCATGGTTATAGGTTCATTTCTATCGTTTGTCTTTGAAACTCCCATGTTTTGAAGACTTTCATAAAAATCTCCTATTCACCCCCCTCTAGTCGATAACTAGCACTTTCAATTGGTATCAGAGCAAGGTGCTCCCTTGTTCTGTGTGATTCGGTTTAACCACCTGGAGTTTTAGCTATGTTGACTGTAGGGATAATCAAAGTCTCCGCTGCATGCCCTGTCTTCGATGGCACTGATTATCCCAAATGGAAGACTATGATGAGGAAGCGACTCCTTGTAATGGACAGTGAGCTTTGGACGGTCACAGAGATTGGCCTCACCGACTTATGCAAGATGGCGGATGCCGAAGACTTTTAGAAGTTCACTCTGCTGGATGTCAAGGCTAAGGACATTATATGCTCCTCTCTGTCCAGAGATGAGTTCAGGCGCATCATGCATCTCTACAATGCAAAGCTTATATGGGATCGGATTTTTGATGTTTATGAAGGTCATCGGACACGTCAGGATCCCTGGTTCCTCGACTTCAAGGAGTCACTTAAAACAATGTCTCCCGAACCTGAGCCATCCTCTCCAACCTACTGCTTCATGGCACGTGGTGCCAAGGTAAACTAACGTGGTGCTTACTTTCAAACATCAAGTGAAGATGACTCTGATTGTAATTCCAAACCCAGCTACAAAACACTTGCTAAAATTGCAACTGAACAACAGAAAGGTATGGAACATATTCAAAAACTGTTAGACAAAAGCGATGACCCGTTGGACGCTGAAATGACTCGATCTCAGTCCTTAATTGAAGACATAAAAAATCTTCATGTTAAGTATGAGGAACTTGAAAGTCGTCATGAAACGCTCTCAACAACTCATGAAAAGATTTCCTATGATTAACTTCAAAGGAAGCAAGAACTTGAGAAATTGAGAGCGGTTCATGAAGATCTTCAAAAGGAAAACGAGTCACTTCGCGCTGAACAGATCAGTCCCGCTCAGGAAGGATTTGAACCACCATGTCTTAAATGCCTTGAGCGTGATAACACTACTTCTGTTGCTGAATGTTCTACTGCTGCTACTGTTGCAATATCTTTAACTGTTGATGTGGTAACTAACCCCTCTGCTGAGGATGCCACTGCTATTGCTGATGAAAATGCTAGGTTGAAGACATTGCTTGAAACAGGGATGCACACAAGTCTCAAAGGGCATCAGACACTATGTGATGTCCTCAAAAGGTAGATTCTGAACCGAGACCCTAGGAAAGAGGGTGTTGGATTCGAAAGTAAAATGAATGCTGATGTCTCTTACTAGAAGCCTGAGCAGTACCCCAAAACCACATGGGTTGCTGCAAAGGAACCTTCAGTGGATCCATCCACCCTATCTAGCTTCACTTGTGCTAATCCTATTGTCATTGATGAATCCTTTGATGCAAACTATAAACTGTTTAAGAATCAGAATGGTGAAGTATTTGCCAGGTATATTGGTACTAACTGCAGGAATGGGCCACCTATGAAGAAAGTCTGGGTGCCCAAAAGGTTTCTGGAGAATCTTCCTGTGAATGTCGTCATGACACCATAAGGGAAGAAGACAAACCCCAGACCACAGGCTTCATATGGTCCAAAGGCTTCATACAGACAGAGGACTCACCTGAGTCGCACTAACACAAATGTTTTGCAGGGAAATCATACCCAGGCCTATGAATATGACCGTGTTTCATCGAACCGTCATGTTCATAAGACCAAGAACTACTCTGCTTATTCCTATGAGTATTATTCACCTCCTGCAAAATTATTTACCAGGGCTTCAAAGACAAAGTTCTTAGATGCTGCACTTAGACTCATTGCTTCGAAGCCACCCTTGAAGATGTGGGTGGCTAAGAAAGCTTAACTCTCTTTTGCAGGGAAAGGTCTCCAGCCGAAAATCAAATGCGTCTGAAGCTATTGCTGGGGACCTAAAACATCTTGCAGGGCACAAGATCAAATGCCCAAATGGTCTTATTATGTATTTTGTTCCCGAGTCACTTGCTATTTGTCCTATAAGTCCTAACCTCGATCTAAGCTTTCATAATCCACTTGCTCGTCAAATGTTTATGCTTCACAATGCTCTTCATGAAGCTTATCCCCCTAACTGCATTGTAGGGTATGACACCAGCTGCTTCAGAATGGATTGTTGATAGTGGATGTACTAATCACATGACTGGCGAACGAAGTCTTCTCATGGACTCAACCTTACGTCCATCTGACAAAAGTCACATCACATTTGCTGGTACTAGTAAAAGCAAGGTATTGGGTCTAGGTAGAGTTGCAATCTCAAAGGATCAGCACATGGATAAAGTGATGCTTGTTGAATCCCTTGGTTTCAACTTAATGTCTGTCTCAATGCTTTGCGATTTGAACATGATTGTGATATTTGGAAAATATCATTGCTTTGTTCTAATGGAATCTGACAAGTCTCTAGTCTTTGGAGGGTATCGGAAAGATGATTTGTACATGGTAGATTTCTCAGTAGGACCACAGCTTGTCGTATGTCTTCTTGCAAAAGCTTCAGAGTGCTGGCTCTGGCATCGGAGGCCAGGGCATGCTGGCATGAGGAACTTGCGTACTCTTGCGAAGAAGAAGCACGTCATAGGCATTGAGGGCGTCAAGTTCAAGAAGGATCACTTATGCGGTGCCTGCGAAGCTGTAAAGATGATGAGGGCCAAGCATCCCTCGAAGACAATCATGACAACGACTCAACCCTTCGAACTGCTACACATGGACCTCTTCGGCCCTACTCACTACTCTAACCTTACTACTACTGCTTGTCTCTATGGCTTCGTCATTGTTGATGATTATTCAAGATATACATGGGTACATATAATCCTCTACAAGACTGAAGTGCAGGATGTCTTCAGACGCTTCGCCAATCGAGCCATGAACAACTATGGCGTCAAGATCAAGCACATCAGAAGTGACAATGGCACTGAATTCAAGAACACCGGCCTCGACACTTATCTTGATACACTGGGCATCACTCATGAGTTCTCAGCTCCGTACACGCCGCAGCAGAATGGCATCGTGGAACGCAAGAACAGAACACTCATTGAGATGGCTTGGACGATGCTCGATGAATACAAGACACCAAGAAAGTTCTGGCCTGAAGCTATTGATACTGCATGCCATGTCATCAACCGTGTTTATCTTCACAAGCTTCTGAAGAAAACATCCTATGAACTCCTCACTGGTAAGAAGCCAAATGTCAGTTACTTCAGAGTATTTGGTGCTAGGTGCTGGATCAAGGATCCACATCACACTTCAAAATTTGCACCGAAAGCACATGAAGGTTTTATGCTTGGCTACAGAAAGGATTCGCACTCCTACAGAGTCTTCAACCTATTTCACTATAAAGTGGTTGAAACTGTGGATGTGCGGTTCGATGAGACTAACGACTCGCAAAGAGAGCACCTGCCAAATGTGCTAGATGAAATTCCACCCAGTGAATCCATCAAGCTTATGGGAACTGGAGAAATCATACCGTCTGAAGTACAGCCTGAAGAGGAACTTATCATTTCTGCACCTAATCAACCTGAAGACAATGCTCAGCCTGAAGACAATCCTTCAAACGATGACAATGATCAGCAAGAGCAAAATCTTCGTCCAGTTCATCCTCGTGTTGCAAATGAAGTACATATTGAGAAGATAATTGATAGAATCAATGCACCCGGTCCACTCACTCGTTCAAGGGCAACACAACTAGCAAATTTCTGTGGGCACTTTGCATTCGTCTCAATATATGAACCCAAGAGAGTTGATGAAGCCTTCATGGAACCTGAATGGATTCAAGCTATGCAAGAAGAGCTTCAACAGTTCGAGCTGAATAATGTATGGGAACTGGTCAAGCGTCCTGATCCTCGTAAACACAATATCATAGGCACTAAATGGATATATCGCAACAAGCAAGATGAGCATGGTCAAGTTGTCAGAAACAAGGCTCGTCTCGTTGCTCAAGGATACACTCAAGTTGAAGGAATTGACTTCGATGAAACATTTGCTCCTGTGGCTAGGCTTGAAGCTATTCGCATACTGCTAGCTTATGCAAATCATCATAACATCCTTTTGTATCAAATGGATGTGAAGAGTGCCTTTCTCAATGGCAAGATTGAAGAAGAAGTGTATGTTGCACAACAGCCTGGTTTTGAAGATCCAAAACATCCTGACATGGTTTACAAGCTCAACAAGGCATTGTATGGCCTCAAACAGGTCCCTCGTGCTTGGTATGACACACTCAAAGACTTCCTGAAGAGCAAAGGCTTCAAACCTGGTTCCCTGGATCCCACACTCTTCACGAAGACATATGATGGTGAACTATTTGTGTGCCAAATATATGTGGATGACATTATCTTCGGCTGCACTAATCAGAAATACAGTGATGAGTTTGGACACATGATGCAAGAGCAATATCAGATGTCCATGATGGGTGAGCTGAAGTTCTTCCTTGGTCTTCAAATACGGCAGCAACGCAATGACACCTTCATATCTCAAGAGAAATACCTCAAAGACTGCCCGAAGAAGTTTGGAATGCAAGACTGCAAAGGTTATACGACGCCAATGCCAACCAAAAGTCATCTGGGTCCTGACGCCAGGTATACCTCTCCATGATTGGTTCTTTGCTTTATTTATGTGCATCTAGGTCAGATATCATGCTTAGTGTTTGCATGTGTGCCCGATTCCAAGCGGCACCAAAGGAATCGCATCACTTAGCTGTGAAGCGAATTCTTCGATATTTGGCTTACACCCCAACACTAGGATTATGGTATCCAAAGGGCTCAGAGTTTGATCTAGTTGGATTCTCGGATGCTGATTATGCTGGTGAAAAGGTGGATCGCAAGTCTACATCAGGCACATGTCACTTTCTGGGACGATCACTTGTGTGTTGGTCTTCTAAGAAGCAGAACTGTGTATCTCTCTCCACTGCTGAATCTGAATACATTGCTGCTGGATCTTGCTGCGCTCAGCTTCTGTGGATGAAGCAAACACTCACAGACTATGGCATTCATCTGAAGCAAGTGCCACTCGACTGCGACAATGAAAGCGCCATCAAGATTGCCAACAACCCAGTTCAGCACTCGAAGAAAAAGCACATTCAGATCCGTCATCACTTTCTCAGAGATCATGTCATGAAGGAAGATATTGATATCATTCACGTCAACACTGAAGAGCAATTGGCAGATATCTTCACAAAGCCCTTGGATGAGAAAAGGTTTTGCAAGTTTTTCGGTGTGAGCTAAATATCTTGGAATCCTCAAATGTCCTGTGATCATGCACACATCCTAACACTTATGCATGTTGATGACTTAGATGTGCAACACATGAAGTAACGTATATCTTCAACTAATGAAGACTTACACTCGAAGTGTGAATACATTAATGTGGAATTTGACTTCGGAGCGCCACGATAATTGTGCGCCGTGTCTGGGACTAATACTTCCTATACGGTGGGTAACGCCACCACCAAACTTTTGCTTGAAGTATTTTCTGTTGGCGTTACATTTACAAAATCTTCGCGTTTGGTTTGTCTTTAATATTAAGTTATTAACATGACTTCATGTTTATCTTCACTATATTGATTTGGTCTTATTCGGATATATTCATATATTAGCGTTCTGTCCTCTACATCATTCACTTATAGCTATGTCTTCTTGTTTGAATCTTTTGAACTAAGTGAATGTGATCGGACCCTAACCTTTCTATGCTCCCATCTCAAATCTATCTATCCAAATCATATGCATTCTATTGAAACTGTCGAATGTCTTCTTCGCGTCCTTGTCAGCAGAAGATACAGAGACAAACATTAAATCTGTTTTAAATGCTCAATCCTTTTTGCCTGAAACCCAGAGAAGCGGGAACAACCACCCGACAATCCAGGCGTGCATGGGAACATGGAACAACCTCCAATGTGTTGCATGTTCGCCACGTGTCCTTCAGATGTGAACCGCCAGGGGCACCTGCGTAATAACGTCACGCCATCCCTATCCTTATAAATACACGCCACACCCCAGTCATTATCTCTTTTCCACTTCTCCTTCTCGCACAAACCCTAGCACCACCGCTAGCTCTCGACGACGCAGGTGACGAAGCACTTAGCTGTCGTGACCTCTCCGACGCCGTCCTCACGCCGACCGCGGGCATCGTCTTCTCCGCCGTCGCAGTAGGTGTCCTCCGTCGCCAAGTTAGGGCACGGAAGATCGAACTGCTCGGCCTCATCTCCTACTCCGTCTAGCAGTTCCTCGAGTGGTAAATAAAAACTCTTTTTACAGTCCTTTTTGATCCGATAGATTCATCTTTTCAACCACAAGTGGTTTCTGTCCCAACAAATTGAATCTATCCTTTTCTGCATCTCATAACATGCCTAGTATGTTCACTTATGCTTCACAAAGTAGTTAGATTCCTCACTTGTACTTATTCGTGGATTCGTACAAATCTGGAACCAACTCTCTACATATGAGTGAATGTCTTCGCACTATGAGGTCAATGTCTTCTAAACTGATTTATCTTCAAAATCTTCTGAGAATGCATATGACCTCTTCCCCTTCCCTCGCATCTCTAATGCTGTCACAGGTACATGTCCGTGGGAGAATCCCTTGGTTCTCATAGTCTGCATTCATTTGCAGAGTTCTTACAACATCACATCAATTCTCCCGAAGCTAATTCCTGTCTGACCAGCAGAAGGAAGCCTTTGCAATTCTGAAGCCATTCAGTCTGAACTTCATGGCGACAGAAAAATCAGTCAGGAAGGGCGGCAGACAGCGCCGTGAAAACACTGCTAAGGACCTGCCACCGGATCTCTATGAGCTATACAAGTCAGATCCAGAAGAGACCTATGGAGAACGCAAGAACCGAATCCAATGGATTCGAAGACATTGGGCAGAGGAATGGTTCAAGTACAAATTTGTCACTGACGAATATGCTGAAAAGAATGCCATCAAGGGCCCCTGGGGAGATATTATATACAAAGGTCTTCAGCCCAAGTCGAAGTCCGAAGCTATTGCTCAAGGCTTCTACCCCTGCATGATCGTGGACCTCAGCCTGCTAATGCCGACCCATCCTCTCTGTTATGGTGTCATGAAGACAATCTCTTTAAGCGCAACTTCCAGTTTGCCAAAACTTCTGCCAAAGAGAACAAGAAGTCACTAGGGTTAGACTTCAACCCCGGTCCCTCTGCTCCTCGTGCCGACGGCACACGCGATGCTGAACCCAATATTGTTGGGCCCTTCTACAACCTTGAAGGTCTCATCACTCACATTCAGGTTCAAGGGGCAGCCGTGGATCACTCTGCAGATGACGCTGATTCTGACGAAGCGCCTGCACCACCGAAGCCTGTGAAGCAAAAGAAACCAAAGGCTTCAAAGCCCTCCTCTCACCAAAGGTCTCGCGGGCGAAGCCTCTGGCCACTGCACCTCCTGAAGCCAGTGTGCAGTCTGAAGATCTCTCTCGCATCTCCAAGTCTGACAAGATGAAGAAGCCCATGCAACCAACTGGTCAAGCATTGACCCCTGCTGCCGTTCTGAGGAATGAGAACGAAGCCATTGATCTGTCTAGCGACGACGATCTTGGCGATGATGCTCTTGAGCTGCTTATAAAGAGCAAGCAAGAGGCGGAAATCTTCAATGATCTTCCCCTCTTTGATGTGGAGATCCTGTACAAGTTCATTGATGAGTGGTTTGACAGCCCAGACCTCAGTTTTGATGATCTTCAACTCCCAATTGGCCTCAGCTCTTTCCATGGAGCCATTGCTCCTGAGCTGGCTCTTGCACAGAAAATTGTTGAGCTGAAGCACAAGATTGATTATGAAAAGGCTCAGTTCAAGAAGCACATGGCCAAGCTCAACGTGGAAGACGTCCAAAACTTCAAGGTCATGCTGCATGAGCTCAAGGAGGCGTTCCACAAGAAACGTGAAGAAGCTAAAGGTTCTCGAGAGCGCATGAAACACCTGGCTGCCAAATGTGTTCAAGGCTACAATGAAGCTGAAAAGCGCAAGGCTTGGGGCGACCAGGCATCGACCCCAGAATGGCTGCCAAGAAGAAGAAGAAGCCTGCTGTGGCCCAACCAGAAGCATCAAGGCAGGAAGAACCTCGCATTGTCTTCCCGGCCAGTATGACAGGCTCGAAGCCTAAAGTCCCCAGTGGCTTCGGAGCTCAAGAAAACAGGGCAGCTGAAGCCGAAGCCCGAAAGCGCAAGACCAAGGCCACCACTGATGATGCTCCACCGACCAAGAAGAGAAAAACCAAGAAGAAAGATCGGGCTGCTCCCACAGAGCCCCTTGTCGTCGAGCCAATCTCAGTTGCTCGTCCTGCGTCTGAACACCATGAGCGCCAGTTGATAGTTCATGAGCCTGCTTCCACAGAGGCTCCAGAAGTTGAAGACATTCCAGCTGTTGACCCCACCGCAGCTGAAGACATTGGTCATCAAGACAATGTTGAAGATGATGAAGTCCTTCCTCAGATCGAACACAATGTGGTATCATCGCCTGTTCTCACGAACAGCGAACTCATCAGCATTGGTCGTCCATTGACGCCAATTGCTCAGGATGACTCATGGGCTGATCACCCACAAGACTCCCCCCGTCAAGAAGAATCACCCAAGTACTCCCCCACCTCAAGTCACCACTTCGGTGCTTGAAGACAATGACTTTGTGGCCCAGCCAACTCCCTCTCCAAAGGCGTCGCCCAGCACTCCGCAGGCTTCGCAAAGGACCAAGGCCACAGGTCACTTTGTCAAGTGTTCCAGAAGGAGAAGAGCGCCAATCCGTTTCACGCAAGTCTTTCCTGAAGCCTCTCCTACTGCGAACATCCGAGTCTGAAGCCAAGCGACTGAAGACTATTCCTGGCTGCATCCAGCCGATGAACAGAAGAGCCAAGACATGAAGAGAACGTGTTGCTACACCCCCAACCAACCCTGAAGTTCTGTTCTCGAGGGAAACGTGTCCGACCCTCCAGCTACTCGAGTGGAGGTTGATAACATTGAGGCGACCACCAACACCCATACTGAAGCCAATGACGTTGTCATGGCTGAAGCTATTGTGGCGCCTGAAGTTAATGTGGTGCTAGAAGTGATTGCACCTGCCAATGCTGCTCCTGTACCACCTCCACGGCCACACACCCTTGAGCAAGCATTCTATCAAGGCCAACTTACCACCATCCGCTGGCCCATTCTGGTTCCTCCACCTGCTGCCGGTCCGCAATTTGACTATCATGTGGAGCACAGGTGTCAGGTCCAGAAGCCAAAGCCAAGGCTACCAAGGTTTCCAGGTACTGCAACTTCACCAGGATCGTTTAATCTGAATGGCTTCAAGGCACACAACACATTCTTTGACAGTGCCAAGAACCCCTACACAAGGCCAAGAATCTCCTCAGATCGATTCTGGAGTTATCAGCAGCGCAGCTACTATTCCTGCATCTTATACAATCAGGGGCGCATTTTCCCTCATATGCGTCTAGACAGCGAAGCCATGGCTGGCCTGCCCTGCCTAGAAGAAGCCCTTGACTGCTTCAGAGATGCTGGCCTTCTACAGTTTGTGACTGCTAAAGAACATTGGAATGAAGAGCTTCCGCTACAATTCTACGCTACCCTTCACATTCGCGGCTACAACAGGGATCCAAAGACTTGGATCCTTGAGTGGATGACAGATGATGTACACATGAAGCTAAAGCCAAGACATCATTAAGGTTCTCAGCTACACTAGAATGCATTGGAAAGCATCTTATAGAAGCCAGAGCCAAATATGAGCCAAATGCTGAGCATGATGAAGCCACTGCCACAAGACGCTGACTATCCTAAGGAGTTCTTTGTTGAAGACCTAGAGTATCTGCCCCACACTATTTATCATATTATCGGCGAACTCTCTGGCGTCAAAGGACATTCTCCTGCAGCGAAGCTTGAAGGAGCAATGAAGACATTGGTCTTCTATATCTTCAATGGCATCAGCTTCAATGCTCAAGATTTCTTCATCTGACAATTGGCTGCATCTGGCTCCGATATCTGTCGGAGCCATTTACCCAGAGCCTACAAAGGAGCCAATTTATCTTCACAATGTCGATCATGAAAGCTTCACCCAAGCCCATTGAAGGAGTTCAGGCCGTTTCACGTGTTTATCCCTTGGCTGGCAATACACGTGCCCCTTGCACCCAAACTGAAGCCACTGCAAGTACCATCGCCCAAAGGCCTCGGAAGTGATCTCGTATTCTCAATGATCGAGAGCTTCTCGTCGCTCTACATTAGAAACAGGATAAGCATCATGACTGGCTTAAGCATCAGATGCAAAGCCTCTTGGTTGACGTCAATTGCATTCGAAATCTTGCCACCAAGAATGCCTTTGTTACACATGAAACCTGTCGGAGGTCATGGAAGAGTTTGACATTGCTCAGTGCTGAAGCTGATCTTCAAGACGATGGCTTCACAGAGAGATTCAAGTTTGACTCAACTCCTCCAAGGAATGCTCACTTGCGTCGGACTCCCTCACTTGAAGACTCTGACTATTCTTCCTCAGCTGCAACAGTTAATGCCAGAGTCATAGATGATCAAGATGATGCTACCTCACCACCTCCAACTTCGGCGCGTGTATCGACACTGCACCAAGTTCGTCTGCACCACCAAACCTCAACGACGACCCTGCTCATCGCTACTCCACATGGGAACGAGTAGCAAGCTCTATGTCTTCAAACCTTTTTGGTCATTACTGACAAAAGGGGGAGAAGCATATGAGTTGATAGTCTTCAAGCGGGTCCATATGGGTGGTTGCTATACTTTTGCTACATTTGCCAAGTGCTTACAACTCTCGCTTTTGATACATTTGGTTCGTTTTGAGTTGTAACACTTAAACTTGATGGTCGTCTGCTACCTTTTCGTCACTATGTGATGCGATGGATAAATTCCGCACGAAGTCATTTTGCAGACGTCCATTTTTCATTATGCATGTCATTATCTTCGTTATATCCTTTCATGCATGATGAATTGTCTTCATAAGTAGAAGAGGAGCTCCGCAAAGTACAACCTGCCATGTGCATTTGCATTCAAAAGCAAAATACTTATATGCACATCTTCAGGGGGAGCCTTTCTGCTACTTACGAAGACAATACCTAAATCCTTTACAATTTCACATACTTTTATCCCCGTTGAAAACTTCAACCAGTTTGTCATCAATCACCAAAAGGGGGAGATTGTAAGTGCATCTAGTGCCACCCCTAGTTGGTTTTGGAGTATTGACGACAAACCTGGTTGAGGGACTAATGTGTTTGTGAGAATTGCAGGATAACACAGGTAGTAGTCCCTCATTGATTCGGTTTACCTACCGGAGATGACCCCTAAAAATGTATGAAGACATTGAAGACAAAGGTGGTATGTGAAGATATTCACATTGAAGACTATGACAAGAGAAGACATCGCGTGAAGACTATGGAGCGTGAAGACTTAGTTGTTTCGTTGTTTCCTTTTTCTTCTTTGTTGAGTCATAGGAACCACCGTACTGTTAAGTGGGGTCCCAGTGAACAAAGTCAGAGTGACTGAAGTGATGCTTAACCAAAATCCTATGTCTTCGAGCGAAGACAATGAGAGCAAATCTTATCCAGAGCTGGATAAGTCAGCTTTACTTGTAGCCCAAGTAAAGTTGTCGCGTGTGTTTGAAATCTGACCATTGGAACACGTGTCAGTTCGTTATTGACCCAGGGTCATTTCAGACAAATTAGGTTGGGTTGCCTAGTGGCTATAAATAGCCCACCCCCTACACCATAAATCAGTGGCTGCTCAAAGTTAGTACACGGCTTTTGTCGTTTGAGAGCAACCCACCTCGAAGCCTTTGAGAGAGAAATCCTTGCGAGGACAAAGCCCTAAACACCCAGAGCTAAAGAGTGTTAGGCATCACTGAAGTCTTCCTGTCTGTGTGATCTGAAGACTTGTTACACTTGAGGACTGTGAATCCTCCAGCCGGTTAGGCGTCGCGGTCTGAGCATCCAAGAGTCATTGTGGATCGCCGGTGAACGAAGTCTGTGAAGGTTTGGAAGTCTACCTTGAAGACTTACCAGAGTGATTGAGCAAGGACTGGGTGTCCTTAGCTCAAGGGGAATAAGGTGAAGACACGGTCTTCTGAGTTAAATCTCAGCCTCCCTAACCAGACGTACAGTTGTCACAACAACTGGAACTGGTCCAACAAATCATTGTATTCAACAAGTAACTGGTTCTATCCTTCCCATCTCTTTATTTACAATTGGTCCTTGTGAAGTCATTGCCTGTTTGCATTTTCCATTTGTCTTCACTTTGTTACTGTTTGTTCTGATTGGTTTCATACTATCTTCCATCCTGATCCGTACTACCTAGATGCTATTAGTCTTCGTGCTCTCACTTCATTGAATACTTGACTATGGCTTGTCTAGTGTAGTCTACCTTCCGCTGCATGGTTATAGGTTCATTTCTATCATTTGTCTTCGAAACTCCCATGTTTTGAAGACTTTCATAAAAATCGCCTATTCACCCCCTCTAGTTGATAACTAGCACTTTCACAGTAGTTGAGGATAAAGGCTTTAGAAGGATTGACTTACATTAATAGTTAACACCGGCTTTATAATGCCTTCTCCATGTCAAGGGAAGGATAACTCAAGAATTTCAGCACAAAATCTTCTTCATAAGCATTGCCTGTACTCTACATTTTTTAGAGAGTGATTATAGATATGATAATACTGCAAGGGATTGAGGATAATGAAGATATTATGTAGATTGATGCTACATAATCAACTACCAATCCCTAGAAGTACAAGCGTTATAGGACAAAATGTACTGACAAGAGCAATTGGCTACACTTCTGCACTGGCATTGTCTTTGTATTCAACTTTTTGGTAAGATTAAATATAGATATGATATTTTTTAGTAAATGGTGGGCAAGGGAGATAAGATGCAGAATGCTACACAATGTACCAATCCCTCTTCCCATAATATAAGAGTGTTTTGAACACTGGTGTACTGTACAAAACGTTTTTATATTATGGGAAGGAGGGAGTAGCTGTTAATGTAAGTACAGTGATAGACGACGTTCAATCCTTACAAGAGGACTGCAGAGCTAAACCTCTTCAGAAGCATTGGGTTGATTCTAAATTTATGTAGGAGTCCATATGGACCTTATAATGTCCACCAAAATGGACGATAACGAGGCTAACATGTGCAGTGATGCTATATAAGCAACCAGCTATGAAAGTAAGTATGGTCATACAGGACAAGAGGTACTCACAAGAGCAATGCAGTGTGTAGTATAGTTGCGAGATTCTGTGGTCCCTTGAGAATGAATGTTGTTCTGCTAACAGTTTTTTGTACAAGTGAGACATTAAGGCAAATGCAGAAATGTAGTTCAAATTGTGATGTGATATCATAGATAGTACCTTACACTGCAAATGAGACCAATGTGTAACAAGATTATTCCAGTCACTGTCTGATAAATGTAACACCGAAGACTTTACAGAAATTTTGTTTAGAGGCTTGCCATCGAAGTGGGCTTGCCTCAGGTAGGAACGATGCTTCATCAATGAGTGCTTGAAAAGCGCAACCAACCCTTGCTCGTCTTGACAATCTAGTTTGGTCCTCACCTATTTAAAAGAATGAAAGCTTGTGTCTTTTGTCAGTAGAAACATATGCAATAATTACCATGAATAACATTAGTACATTACTTACACGCAAGTTGCGGAGGAAGACTGGAAATTGTTTTGCATCTGCGGTATAATCTTTCCATGAAGGAAAGATGCGCACAAAGTTCCTGACAACAATATAAGCTTCATCTTCTAAACTGGGAAGAAATGGAACAAGGGTCCTATTTGCTGCAATTGGGGCTCTCTCTGGTTTGAAAAGGGATTTGGCAACTGGATTTGGTGTACTCTTTGCTGGAATGGGGGTTTTGCGTCGTAGAGCTGGTGCTATGTCAACTGGCATCATCATACTGTTTGCTGTAGTTGGGGTCTGCTGAGTTGAGGCATCAGAGATGACCCGTGTAGTAGGGCTAGAGTCTGCTAGAGTTGGGGCCATGTTTTGTGGGTCAGGTGATATTTCAACTACACCTAATGGGCTATTTGATTTATCAGGTGTCACTACCTTTTCAAAAAACTTTGCTCGTGCTCCTCCACGATCAGCAATCGCCATCTTCCTTTTGAACGTCTGATACACAAGAACAACATTGGAATGGATAAATATGGTATGATGACAGATGTAATATGTACTGAAAATGGATAGGAAGGGCATATTCACATCCACGATGTGTAAACTAAGCTAATGGCAGTGCAACAAAGTAGAAGTAATGCAAAGCATTAGTTGCAAGATATGTGTGAGGGAGTTCTGAACTAAGGGGTCCTCGGGCGTCCGACCTATTGGATATGGGCCGGACTGATGGGCCGTGAAGATACAAAGACCAAAAGACTCTACTCGTGTCTGGATCGGACTCTCCTTGGCGTGGAAGGCAAGGTTGGCGACCAAATATGAAGATTCCTTTCTCTGTAACCGACGTTATGTAACCCTAGATCCCTTCAGTGTTTATATAAACCGGAGGGTTAGGTCCATAGACATATCTCCTCATAATCATAGTCAGACAGGCTAGATTTTTGGGCTTAGCCATTATGATCTCGTGGTAGATCAACTCTTGTAATACATATTCATCAAGATCAATCAAGCAGGAAGTAGGGTATTTCCACATGTAACCCGCTCCTTCAACATATATAAGGAGGGGCAGGGCACCTCAAGAGGGGGAAGTTCCACATGTTTGATAAGTTAGGGTTAGACAAACAAGTCTAGAGCTCTCGAGTTAGAGCACCCGTGTAATTGTGATCATCATCATCAATATCAATGAAGCAGGATGTAGGCTTTTACCTCCACCGTGAGGGGCCGAACTTGGGTAAAACCTTGCGTCTCTCGATTCCAACCAACCCTTCAAGCTACTACATAGATGCGTTGGCCTCACGACTAAGTCCTCACACTAGGACATCTGCCGTGACAATTCCATGACAGTACCTGTAGCTGCTCCAATTTTAGATCCGGAGCAGCTCGCGCCATCCGAGGATGGGAAGCTCAACCCCGCCACGGAAGCCGCAGACTTAGCGGCGTCGGAGCCGCACACAGACTTAACTTCAAGTGACATGTATGTCACCGGAACCATAGACTCGTCTCCGGCTACAGGTTCCGAACCTTGTGCGTCCGCGTACGTCGAGCTTGATCGGTCATCGATCATCGAATTCAGCTCCGCGGACATCTTCCGACACTCGCCCTTGGGCGACGCGTTGAACTCGTTAAGAGCTTTATCCTTAGTAGGGGGCTCACAACCGAATTGTATCCGTTTTGAACTAGAGGCTGACGATGGAGAATTTTGCTTCCCACCCACCACCCACTTCATACACACTGTCGAAGACTTAACCGACACGCTCGATTATGGCTCCGAAGACTTCGACGGTATGGACGACGATGCCGATGAGGAGCCGGGCCAAGACCCACCGTTTACCATACGTTGGATGGCCACCTCTTCTTACGACATGTACATGGTAGATACACCTAAAAGAACTAACGACAATGACAAATAAGATCCAGTTGAAGACGAACCTCCTGTGATACAACCAAAACGCTGGCGTCAGCGGCGCCGCTCTAAGTCGCGTCATGGAAAAGACGGTGATACAGGCACAGGAGAAAATAATATTCCGGACGATGCCAAAAATAATGAAGACCCCGTTGAGATAACCTCCGAACAGGAGGAACGGGAAAATGGGCAAATTGGCCCCGACGAACAGGTCATAAACGACGACTCGGAGGATATTAATTATCTTCCACTCTCCGAGGATGAGGTGAGCCTCGGCAGCGAGGATTTTATCGTGCCTGAGGAACCTCACGAGTAGGAGCGCTTTAAGCGCCGGCTAATCGCCACTACAAGGAGCCTGAAAAAGAAGCAGCAGTAGCTTCAAGCTGACCAAGATCTGCTCAACGATAGATGGACTGATGTCCTAGTAGCCGAAGAACACGGCCTCAAGCGCCCAGCCAAAAGCTACCCGAAGCGCAAATTACTACCTCAGTTCGACGGTGAGGCGCCGAAGCACATACCATCACTGTGTAATGCGGCTGACCGACCACCATGTGGTCGGGGTAAAGCGGCAACTCAAGCCGAACACCAGCCCGCCCCGCCTCATCATACAAGCAGAGGTAAAACAGCTCGCAGTCATTTATATGACCTTCGACAGGACCTAGGCAATAGAGCAGGACATACCAGATCGATCTACGGATCGCAAGGACGTGCCCCGACATGTGATGACGACTATCTATTCGGAAGTGACAAACCTAGTCACACCCAGGCCGAAAACCGTAGACTGACTCCATTAGAGCTATGTCGCAATGTGGCCCAACATAGAGGCGCCGCACACCCTCTTTGCTTCACAGACGAAATAATGGAGCACGAATTCCCAGAAGGGTTTAAACCCGTAAATATCGAATCATATGATGGAACAACTGATCCCGTGGTATGGATTGAGGATTTCCTTCTCCATATCCACATGGCCCGCGGAGATGACCTCCATGCCATCAAATACCTCCCGTTAAAGGTCAAAGGTCCAACTCGGCACTGGTTAAACAGTCTGCCCGAAAACTCTATTGGCAGCTGGGAGGATTTGGAGGACGCCTTCCGCGACAACTTCCAAGGTACATATGTCCGGCCACCATATGCCGATGACTTAAGCCATATAGTTCAACAGCCCAGAGAATCAGCCAGGAAGCTCTGGACTAGGTTCTTAGTTAAAAAGAACCAAATCATTGACTGTCCGGACGGAAGCCCTAGCGGCCTTCAAACACAGCGTACGGGAGGAGTGGCTCGCCTGCCGCATCGGTCAAGAAAAAACAAAATCCATGTCAGCCCTTACCGCTCTGATGACCCGCTTTTGCGCGGGAGAAGATAGCTAGCTCGCTCGTAGAAGCAACAACGCGAATGATTTGGGCACTTCCGAAGTCCGAAACGGTAATGGAAAACCTCGATGCAGCAAACACAAACGTCGCAACGATAATGAAAGAACGCGTGACACAACAGTCAACGCCGGATTCAGCGGCCCCAAACCCGGTCAATGGAAAAAGCCACTCAAGGCAAACAAAGACGAACCATCCAATTTAGACAAGATATGGGACTGGCCCTGCCAGATTCATGGCAAACCCGATAAACCAGCTAATCACACCAACAGAAGCTGTTGGGTCTTCAAGCAGGCCGGCAAGCTCAACGCCGAACACAAGGGGTAAAGGCCGCCCAGTGATACAGATGACAAAGAGACTCACCAACCAAATACCGGGGGTCAGAAGCAATTTCCCCCTGAGGTAAAAATAGTGAACATGGTATACATAATACACGCCCCTACAGAGGAGCATGAGACGCACTCCCTACGGACTGAGGATCATACTACCTTCCCTCCAGCCGGAGTACAAATCGATCTTCTTAAAACCGCATACCTTGTCGGGCATTAAACCGCCGGTCTCCATTCAGGAGGACCGACCAATTATGGAGCTGGACTAGCAGTTCGGCTTCTGCCGTCCGCCTCATACACCCGCGAAATCTGTACCGTGCATACATAACTACGCACTTAAAATACCATGGGCATCGGCGGAGGCACAATACGGACGGGCCTACAAGTACTCCCATAACCTCCTTCTTTTCGTTTCTAACCACTCTTTCTTTTTTAATCCTTTACAACAGGTGACTCGCAGGCTGGTCATCTCACCGGCTCTATCGAAGTTCCGGTTTGTACATTCATCCAAAAGCTACTCCCTTTAAGGAGCCCCTTCATCGAGGAAAGGCGGCGCAGACGTGCGACAGGAGGTCCAAAACATTTTTTTGTAGACCACACTCTCTATTTTGCGAGCCTGTAAAGTGCCTTCTACCCCAACCGTCGACCCTTGGCATGTCAAATAGTCGGGGTCGTGGCGTTATTATATACAAAACAATGATTGGCATATCACTCAAGTTCTAGTGAATATTATCAGTATCAAGCATTCACCTTTCTCTAAAAACTACATTTTGCTCCTTGTGTTATTTCACACGCCCCGACATAACTCGCCAGGGGCTCGATATGGGAACAAAATAAATTGCCAACAAGCCCGAACAGCTTTATAGCATACTTCGGCGTCGCGAGTTTGGCCTTATATGCATCAGCTCCGAATCATGTCTTGGGTCAATAGTTGGGTTGCCCGGCTCCTGTGCTTGCTACCTAACGTTCCACTCTATCGGCTAAGGTAGTAAAGGGAGAACTACTGCGATTGTGTTTCCGGTTCATCTGGTCAAACACCTTAGTAGAGAAAGCCGAAAACTGACTATCATGATGCGGCGATAGCTGGTCAACCACTCGACGACTTATCGGAATCTTTCGCGATTCCCCCGTATTACACGAAGGACCTTTCTTCAGGTCATACATGTACACGCACCGCATTGGGATAGCCGCGTACATACCAGGGTTTATATCGTAGACTCACCATAAAACTCCTATGGCTAAGTGAAAGTGTTAACACCCTATAGTCCGATTGCCCCATTCACCACATTGACACCTCCTTCATGGACCAAGACATTGGGTTAAGAGTGATCAAGTGCTTTTCCGAACACCCCCGTATTTTCTACGAGGGGGCTGAAGCCGACGACTGGAAAACTTTTAGATTATACAAAAACAACCCCACAAGAGGAAACAAAAGCTTTTAAGCAAATATCACAATATTATCATAATATTGTATTTTAGAATTTCAATACATCTCATTCGAATATCATATCTTTTGAGCACTAGCCCTCTATCAAGCGGGCACCCTCTAAGACGTCCTCGAAATAATGTTCGGGTGTGTGACGGTCCTTACCCTTGAGGAGACTCCTCGCTGCAACGTTGGTGGCCTTCATCTTCGCCCAGTATGTTTTGACACGGGAAAAGGCCATCCGTGCACCTTCAATGAATGTTGAACGCTTAACGGCGTCGATACGCGGCACCGCATCCACCAGCCGCTGCACCAAACCGAAGTAACTATTCGGAATAGGCCCAGTAGGCCACAGCCGGACTATGACGTCCGTCATGGCAGAACCGGATATACTATGGAGCTCGGCCCACTGGGCCATCTGTTCATTTAGAAACAACGGTCGCTTTGGCGTGGCGAACTGTGACCAAAAAAGCTTCTTCGTGGCACACCCTTCCTGCGCCCAGTAAAATTGCGCCGCATCAGAGACGCTCTTTGGCAGGTCCAAGAATGTGTTCGGAGGGCTCCACATTTGATTAAGGGGGAATACTTCGGATCACTGAACTTTGTTTGTAATAAGAAAGTCTTACCAGCCGCTATCTCCCCAGCTTGCCGGATCTCTTCCTGAGCTGCTCTAGACTCAGATTGTGCTTCTTTCGCATCTTGCAAGGCCTTGTCGAGATCAGCCGCTTTGGCTTTGTTATCCCTCTTGAGGAATTCGCGCTGGATAGTAGTTTCCTCTAGCTTGCACGCCATGATAGAAATTCTCTCCTCACACCGGCGTCGAGCAGCCTGTTCGGTTTTTAACTCATCAGCTGCCTTATTGACAGCCGAATTACTCATCCGGGCTTGTTCCTTGGCGAGGACAAGCTCAACCCAAAGGGCCTCCATCGCAGCAACACCATCTGCAGTTATGCGTGTCTCAGTATACAATTCTAGCTTCGTGCTCATATTATCATACATACATATACTGATTTCCCCAAAAACATACCTTGCGCCTCGTCAAGCCACCTATTAATAAGCTGATGTCATCATCCGCCTCATCAATCTTTCGCTGCAGATCTGCAACCTCTATGGATCGGGCAGTAGCAGGGGAGGTAACAGCCTGTGTTCCAAGTAGTCAGGTTATTTCCTGGATATATCTTTTTGATCCTCTGATTGCCTCCCTTGGGAAGCCAATCAGAGTCTCAGGGGCTACTATCTATACACAGGAGTATTTTGTGAACAAAACACAATCGAAAGCATTATAGTACAAACCTCGAAGCCTCTTAGCAGGCTCGTGAAGGCCTCATTCAATCCACTTTTCGCGGACAGGACTTTTTAACCACCGTACCCATCAAGGTACGATGGTCCTCAGAGATGGACGCCTGTCGCAGCATGTTCGTCAATATATCCGGCGCTTCTGGATCTCCGGAAGCTGCTGTAGCAGCACGACCTCCTTTCGAAGGGATCCGTTCATTCATCCCTAGAGTTGTCTCCGGCTGTAAGCCGGACAGTCCGGGACCTTTATTGTTGGCCCCCGGACCCTGGGCTACCGAAGTGTCACCTTCGGTTGGTGTTTTCATCATCCCTCGTGTCACTTGTTGATCTGGAGAGACCCTCCGGGACGGCACCTCGAAGTTATCCGCCATATTGGGAGAGGAGACTGGTGGAGGCGTGTCGCTTTCCATCATCTCCGGGAGAAGATCCCCCGAGGAAGAGGATTGTTGAGGAAGACTATGCGCCGAGCTGCAAAAACATACATTCTAGATGTTACCCTCGTCGTAGGAGAGGAACGGGGTATGTGTAAAACACCCTTGTTCGCTTACGATTTAGGCTTGTCCTCACCGGGGGTCTGCGAGATAGCGTCGTCCTCCAAGCCCGAGCCGCCCGACAGGGGCATCTTGCCTCGCTTGGGATCCTTTTCCTCCCAATCTTCGGAGACGGCCCTTTTCTTACCATGGGGAGAATGAACGTTGGCTTCTCCTTTACTTTTTTCTTCGGGTGATGGGATTTTCATCTCCCCGGAGACAATATCTAATATATCTTCGGGATGGAGGCCACCTTCGGTCCTCCCTCTCTCCGTCTTGTCCTCCTTCATAGGCATCTGGTACGGTGCCGGGGCCAGCATCCTTGTTAATACAGAATCCGCTGATTCTTCGGGAAGAGGGGTCGAACACCTGATTCGCTCCGCTTTCTTTATCTAGCCCTGGCAGAGGATAGCATTATTAGTATCGCATTACGGCATACATTGCTAGAAATTGTTCAGAAGTCAAGAGCTTACCGAGGTATCCGAATGGTTGCGGTCGAGGCCGATGTCCTCAGTGGTGTCCGGCCACTGTTTTCGTTTCCCGAAAAACAGCTTCCACATTCCTTTGTGCGTAGTACCAAAAAAGTCTTGGAGGGTCCGTGGCCCTTCCGTCTTAAACTCCCACATACGGATAGGCCGTCGCCAGCACGATAGAACCCGGCGGACCAGCATTACTTGGACAACGTTGATAAGGCCGACGTCCTTCTCAAGGAGGCTCCGGATGCGGCTTTATAGAGTCTGCACTTCGTCAATTGATCCCCAGTCCAGCCCCTTATTAATCCATGATGCAAGCTGTAATGGAGAGCCAGACCGAAACGTAGGTATAGCCGCCCACTTGGTACCGCGGGGTTTAGTGACGTAAAACCACTCCTGCTGCCATAGGTTGGGAGCTTCGGTGAAAGAGCCCTTTGGCCAGGGAGCATTGGTAAGCTTGCTCACTGTAGCACCTCCGCACTCCGTGTGTTCCCCGTCGACTACCTTCGGCTTCACACTAAAGGTCTTGAGCCATAACCGAAGTGTGGGGGAATACGGAGAAAGGCCTCGCACGTGATAATGAATGTCGAGATGTGGAGGAAAGAATCTGGGGCTAGATCGTGAAAATCTAGTCCGTAGTAAAACATGAGCCCTCGGACGAAGGGATGAAGAGCGAATCCTAGACCTCGCTAGAAGTGGGAGATGAATAAGACCCTCTCGCCGGATCTGGGAGTAGGAATAACCTGTCCTCGAGCAGGAAGCCTATGGGGGATCTCCGCGGTCAGGTACCTGGCCGCATGAAGCTTTGCAATGTCCTCCTCTGTAATAGAGGAGGCCACCCATCGGCCTTGTGGGCTAGGTCCGGACATGATTGGGCAGCTTGAAGCAATGAAGTCGAACCTCGGGTTCTAGAACTCGAAGTTGGAAGGGCTGAGGAAAGGGTTGGCGCAAAATAAGATGGCCCTTGGCCCCTTTATAAAGGCAACGGATATCGGACGCCTCATCCTAAACCTAAAAACCTGCCTATTCCTAAGAAACCATACCAATGGAGTGGTTGGGTTACCCATGCTCGTGTTGATGAGAATCCCGCAATGAGGGGACATGATCTCTGCTTTGACAAGACGTGCCAATAAAACCACGCCTCGAAACGTGGAACGGCAGGACAAGAAACGATTCGAAATTATAACCGAGCAAACATGATGTCACAGAAAGTTATCAGCAGATTGGACTCATGATATATTATACTCTTTGCAGTTGTGCGTGGTACTTGTGTTGCAGATCCGGACACGTTCGTCCGAAGACTATCTCAGAGTATTCGGAAAGGAGAACCCGCCTTGCAATGCCGAAGACAATCTGCGCGCTGGACACCTCATCATTGAAGCCTGGTTCAGGGGTACTGAGGGAGTCCTGGACTAAGGGGTCCTCGGCGTCCGACCTATTGGATATGGGCCGGACTGATGGGCCATGAAGATACAAAGACCAAAAGACTCTACTCATGTCCGAATGGGACTCTCCTTGGCGTGGAAGGCAAGGTTGGCGACCAAATATGAAGATTCCTTTCTCTGTAACCGACCTTATGTAACCCTATATCCCTCCGGTGTTTATATAAACCGGAGGGTTAGGTCCGTAGACATATCTCCTCATAATCATAGTCAGACAGGCTAGACTTTTAGGGCTTAGCCATTACGATCTCGTGGTAGATCAACTCTTGTAATACTCATATTCATCAAGATCAATCAAGCAGGAAGTAGGGTATTACCTCCATAGAGAGGGCCTGAACCGGGTAAACATTGTGTCCCCTGTCTCTTGTTACCATCGACCTTAGACGCACAGTTCGGGACCCTCTACCCGAGATCCGCCGGTTTTGACACCGACAATGTGCGACCAATATAACCTTGGAAAGTTAGAGCAAGCACCTTGATTGGTGAATAAGATAGGGCATCTGCCTCCGACTCCTCCACTAGGGAGCTACATTGACTTAGGTCTCCCTCTAGCTCAGAATCACTGTTAGGATCTTATTCTGAGCATGAATCTGTAGGTGGAGAGCGTTTGCATTGCATTGCATCCAGACTTGATTTCAGTCCCTTAATGCCAAGTTTGACAGCCATGGCATTGTTCCACTTTATTCTTTTCATGCACGCAAGCTCATAATCATTATGATGTTGTTCAGTATCTGATGTCTACTACACAACCTTCTTCTTGTAGACGTTATTGGGCCTCCAAGCGCAGAGGTTTGTAGGACAGTAGCAAATTTCCCTCAAGTGGATGACCTAAGGTTTATCAATCCGTAGGAGGCGTAGGATGAAGATGGTCTCTCTCAAGCAACCCTGCAACCAAATAACAAAGTGTCTCTTGTGTCCCCAACACACCCAATACAATGGTAAATTGTATAGGTGCACTAGTTCGGCGAAGAGATGGTGATACAAGTGGTATATGGATGGTAGATAAAGGTTTTTGTAATATGAAAATATAAAAACAGCAAGGTAACTAATGATAAAAGTGAGCACAAACGGTATTGCAATGCGTTTAAACAAGGCCTAGGGTTCATACTTTCACTAGTGCAAGTTCCCTCAACAATAATAACATAATTGGGTCATATAACTATCCCTCAACATGCAACAAAGAGTCACTCCAAAGTCACAAATAGCGGAGAACAAACGAAGAGATTATGGTAGGGTACGAAACCACCTCAAAGTTATTCTTTCCAATCAATCCGTTGGGCTATTCCTATAAGTGTCACAAACAGCCCTAGAGTTCGTACTAGAATAACACCTTAAGACACAAATCAACCAAAACCCTAATGTCACCTAGATACTCCAATGTCACCTCAAGTATCCGTGGGTATGATTATACGATATGCATCACACAATCTCAGATTCATCTATTCAACCAACACATAGAACCTCAAAGAGTGCCCCAAAGTTTCTATCGGAGAATCATGATGAAAACGTGTGCCAACCCCTTTCCATAGGTTCATGGGCGGACCCCACAAGTTGATCACCAAAACATACATCAAGTGAATCACCTGGTATCCCATTGTCACCACAGATACGCACGGCAAGACATACATCAAGTGTTCTCAAATATTTAATGACTCAATCTGATAAGATAACTTCGAAGGGGAAACTCAATCCATTACAAGAGAGTAGAGGGGGAGAAGAAACATAAGATCCAACTATAATAGCAAAGCTCGCGATACATCAAGATCGTGCCACCTCAAGAACACGAGAGAGAGAGATCAAACACATAGCTACTGGTACATACCCTCAGCCCCGAGGGAGAACTACTCCTCGTCATGGAGAGCATCAGGATGATGAAGATGGCCACCGGAGAGGGATTGCCCCCTCTGGCAGGGTGCCGGAGCAGGTCTAGATTGGTTTTCGGTGGCTACGGAGGCTTCTGGCGGCGGGACTCCCGATCTATTGTGCGCTCCGATGTCTTTAGGGTATATGGATATATATAGGCGGAAGAAGTATGTCAGGGGAGCCATGAGGGGCCCACGAGGGTGGAGGGCACGCCCAGGGGGGGTGGGCGCCCCCTGCCTCGTGGCTTCCTTGTTGCTTCCCTTACGTGGACTCCAAGTCTGCCGGGTTGCTTTCCTTCCAAAAATAAGTTCTGTGAAGTTTCAGGTCAATTGGACTCCGTTTGATTTTCCTTTTCTGCGATACTCTAAAACAAGGAAAAAACAAAAACTGGCACTGGGCTCTAGGTTAATAGGTTAGTCCCAAAAATCATATAAAATAGCATATAAATGCATATAAAACATCCAAGGTTGATAATATAATAGCATGGAACAATAAAAAAATATAGATATGTTGGAGACGTATTAGTATCTGAGATTCATGAAAACATAAAAAGTAGTCAGATTATCTATGGAATGCATTGTGGATTCAACTCAAAGAGTGTCTCCCAATAAACCCTTGCATATGCAAAGTTCACCCCCAACCGTGCTGACCAGACCACACACAGAAATACAAACCTCTTACGTCTCTATAACAGGCAGACACACATTTCAAAACCGAAATAGGAACATTAGAATCATATCAAATTCGTATTTGAACAAATAAACTAAGGAATTGTGAGTGGCATGATGTTTAGCTTCAAGGGTGGAGTGCTGGTAGTGCGACACAAAGTAAGTAGGTAGATTGTATTCCATGTAAAAGATCGTGAAGGAAATATGCCCTAGAGGCAATAATAAAGTTGTTATGTATATTTCCTTATATCATGATAAATGTTTATTATTCATGCTAGAATTATATTAACCAGAAACTTAGTACATGTGTGAATACATAGACAAAACAGAGTGTCCCTAGTATGCCTCTACTTAACTAGCTCGTTAATCAAAGATGGTTAAGTTTCCTGACCATAGACATGTGTTGTCATTTGATGAACGGGATCACATCATTAGAGAATGATGTGATGGACAAGACCCATATGTTACTTAGCATAATGATCGTTTAGTTTTATTGCTATTGCTTTCTTCACAACTTATACATATTCCTCTGACTATGAGATTATGCAACTCCCGAATACCAGAGGAACACCTTGTGTGCTATCAAATTTCACAACATAACCGGGTGATTATAAAGATGCTCTACAGGTGTCTCCGAAGGTGTTTGTTGGGTTGTCATAGATCAAGATTAGGATTTGTCACTCCGAGTATTGGAGAGGTATCTCTGAGCCCTCTCGGTAATGCACATCATTATAAGCCTTGCAAGTAATGTGACTAATGAGTTAGTTGCGGGATGATGCATTACAGAACGAGTAAAAAGACTTCTCGGTAACGATATTGAACTAGGTATGATGATACCGACGATCGAATCTCGGGCAAGTAACATATCGATTACAAAGGGAATAACGTATATTGTTATTGCGGTTTGACTGATAAAGATCTTCGTAGAATATGTAGGAACCAATATGAGCATCCAGTTTTCGCTATTGGTTATTCAACGGACATGTGTCTCGGTCATGTCTACATAGTTCTCGAACCCGTAGGGTCCGCACGCTTAACGTTCGATGACGATTTGTATTATGAGTTATGTGTTTTGGTGACCGAAGTTTGTTCGGAGTCCCAGATGAGATCACGGACATGACGAGGAGTATCGAAATGGTCGAGAGGTGAATATTCATATATTGGAAGGTAGTATTAGGACATCGGAATGGTTTCGAGTGGTTTGGGTATTTTACCGGAGTACGGAGGGGTTACTTGAACCCCTCGGGGGAATTAATGAGCCTATGATAACCCACAAGTATAGGGGATCAATTGTAGCCTCTTTCGATAAGTAAGAGTGTCGAACCCAACGAGGAGGTAAAGGTAGAACAAATATTCCCTCAAGTTTTATCGACCACCAATAAAACTCTACGCACGCTTGACGTTCGCTTTACCTAGAACAAGTATAAAACTAGAAGTACTTTGTAGGTGTAACGGGATAGGTTTGCAAGAATATAAAGAGCATGTAAATAAAAACTAGGGGCTGTTTTAGGTAAAGAAGCAATAAAGTTAGTATAGCGAGTGTGGAAAAGTGGTGGTAGGAGTTGCGAAATTGTCCCTAAGCAATTGACTACTTTACTAGACCGATAGCAAGTTTTATGTGGGAGAGGCCACTACTAGCATGTCATCTCTGACTTGGAATTCTATGCACTTATGATTTGAACTATTAGCAAGCATCCGTAACTACTAACGTTCATTAAGGTAAAACCCAACCATAGCACTCAGATATATTGGTCCCCCTTCAATCCCGTATGCATCAATTTCTATGCTAGGTTGAAGCTTCTGTCACTCTTGCCCTCTAATACATAGTCCTATCAACATACAACTAACCCTATGGTGTGATCCACGCGCGCGCAAATATGATGGGAACCAAAGGACAACAACATAACCATAAGCAAATTAAACCAATCATAACAATTCACCAATTACCGATATAGTGTAGTCGGGAGAATTCAAAAAGATAATAGGACTATCATGTGTGGGTGCAATAGCAACAATTTCATGTTTAATATAAGGAGCTATAGCAAGTTCATCTCCATACGCATAATTCATATTGGCATCTTGGCCACAAGCATAGCAAGCATCATCAAAAAGGGATATTTCAAAATAATCAACGGGATCATAACAATCATCATAGCATTCATCCTTCGGTAAATTTGAAGGGAAATTAAACAATGTATGAGTTTAAGAGTTACTCTCATTAGAAGGTGGGCACAGGTAGCTAATCCGCTCTTCATCCTTTTGTTCTTCGCTCTCCTCATCATCTTTTTCATCCAATGAGCCCACACTTTCATCAATTCCTTCTTCCATAGACTCCTACAAAATATTAGTCTCTTCTTGGACAGCGGGGGAGTCCTCAATATATGGTTTAACATAGGCATTAGAAGCATAATTATCATAACAATATTTAAGTATGGGAAATTTTTCAGATTTGTAAAGAGTAGCATCATACTTTCCAATTAATGAATCAATTTCATAAGCACCCTTAAAAGCAACAAATTCTTCAATTTGTTGAACATCATAGTAATTATAAACACCCTTAGCATATGAAGATACGATTCCATTGTCACTAAACTCACATTGGTAGGGAATGTGTTTCTTAGGGTCTTCAGAACAACAAGTAAAATCATATATTTCACATAAATTCCAAGCATAGCATTGCAAACGATGAATTTGATCCAGTAAAAGTTTCCCTTTTTGAGATAAGCGGTGTCGCACATAACAAGCATGCTCATCTAAAGATTTGCCCTCACCTAAGCTAGTTGGGGTTTCAGCACAAGCACATAGGGATCGAGGATGATCCAAGTAAAAAAGCTTCAGGAGTGTGATAGATTTTGAGTGGTTCTTCAATCATTGGTTCAGTAGGTACCACTAATATTTTTGGTATTTTGCGTTTCCTACCCATAACTAAAGATAGAAAACAAGATCACAAAATAAAACTACTTAGTGATAAAGCAAACAAGCACACACGAGAATATTCACCCCACGCTATAACTCCCCGGCAACGGCGCCAGAAAAAGGTCTTGATAACCCACAAGTATAGGGGATCAATTGTATCATCTTTCGATAAGTAAGAGTGTCGAACCCAACGACGAGCTAAAGGTAGAACAAATATTCCCTCAAGTTTTATCGACCACCGAAACAACTCTACGCACGCTTGACGTTCTCTTTACCTAGAACAAGAATAAAACTAGAAGTACTTTGTAGGTGTAACGGGATAGGTTTGCAAGAATACAAAGAGCACATAAATAAAAACTAGGGGCTGTTTTAGGTAAAGAAGCAATAAAGTTAGTATAGCGAGTGTGAAAAAGTGGTGGTAGGAGTTGCGAAATTGTCCCTAAGCAATTGGCTACTTTACTAGACCAATAGCAAGTTTTATGTGGGAGAGGCCACCGCTAGCATGTCATCCCTGACTTGGAATTCTACGCACTTATGATTGGACCTATTAGCAAGCATCCGCAACTATTAACGTTCATTAAGGTAAAACCCAACCATATCATTAAGATATATTGGCCCCCCTTCAATCCCGCATGCATCAATTTCTATGTTAGATTGAAGCTTCTATCACTCTTGCCCTCCAAGACATAGTCCTATCAACATACAACTAATCCTATGGTGTGATCCATGTGCACGCTCATATGATGGGCACCAAAGGACAACAACATAATCACAAGCAAATTAAACCAATCATAGCAATTCACCAATTACCGATAGGACAACGAAAATCTACTCAGACATCATTGGATGGCAACACATCATTGGATAATAATATGAAGCATAAAGCACCATGTTCAAGTAGAGGGTACAACGGGTTGTGGGAGAGTAGATCGCTGTAGATAGATGGGGAAAGGTGATGAAGATGTTGGTGAAGATGACGGAGGTGTTGGTGTAGATCGCTGTCACACGATGATGGCCCCCACGGCGTTCCGGCGCCTGTCGTGGTTCTAACTCTGACAGTGATGTAGGGGGGTGTGTATGGAGAGGCTAGATCTCAGCTATGGAGAAGTTGTAAGCACGCGAGGTTTACGAGTTCAGGCCCTTCTCGGAGGAAGTAATAGCCCTACGTCTCGGAGCCCGGAGGCGGTCGACTGGATTATGTGTGTATGGATTACAGGGGTGCGAACCCTTCATACTGAGGAGGGGGGTGGCTTATATAGAGTTCGCCGGCCCCTTCCTGCCCTCAGTAATGCAGGGTTTAAGGTACATTTAAGGTTGGGCGTTACTGGTAACGCCCCTAATAAAGTGCTATAATGACCATAAAGACTACTTAATAGCCGACCATTTGCCTGCGGAGTGACTTTAGGTCTCCTGGCAGTCGAGTGGTTGGCTTCATGGTTGAGTGATAGCTTCTTGGTTGAGTGTCTTGAACCCGTCGAGTGGGATACCTTCAAGTCGATTGAAAGGTGACTTCTTCTAGGGATGTCCTAGGGTAGGGCCTTTTGGACAGGTCCGTGCCCCTACCCTAGGTACATGGCTTCATCATTAGCCCCCGAATGGATCGAGGTTAGAGTGGGGAAAGAGTTGGAGATCTTTCTGACTGGTTCTTCGGGCTACGTGAGTGCCTCGTTTTGGGCCAACCATCACAGATGACGCATCAACTTCTTTCAGTCGCCTTGATCCATTCCAGGCCTTTCGTCGAGTGATTTTCTTTACTTGTGACATACCGAGTGTCGGCGCGGGCGGGGTCTTCCGTTTTGACAAGTTGTTCTGCGGCCCACGGATGTCGTGGGATTCGGATTTCGGGAAGCGCGCGGGACGGGAGCGGCCGCAGTAATCGGAAGCGATAAAGCGGAAGCTCCTCGATCCTCGCGTCGCCTTTTTCGCCACGTACTGCGCACGCGTCTGCTGCGGGATTTGACTGGATAGCCTGGGCCTACCAGTCAGCCACTCGGAAGCGGCCCCTTATAAGTTGCCGGCTCGGGGTTTCCAAACAGTGCGCTTTCTTCTCCTTTCTTCTTCCTCTCTCCCTTCGCAAGTTCCTCCGCCACCTCCGCTCTCACCCTAGCGCCGCAAGCCCGTTCGAGATTTTGCCGGCGACGATGGTGAAGGGCAAGACGTCTGCTCTGGAGCGCGCGAAGAAGGCGGCGGCGCCGGGGAAAGGGAAGAGATCTGCTCGGGGCGGATCTTCCTCAAGGACTGCTCTGCCCAAAGGTTGGATCCAGGGCGACTGGATGCCGTCGGTGCTCCGGCAAGAGGATCTCGACGACATGGTCGAGGGGGGAGTCATTCCCCACAAAGCTGCGCGTCTCCCGGGGGAGAGATCGAACCTCAACCCCGCGACGGTGAGTGCGTGCTCCTAGCCACCCACATCGACCGCGGGTTTTCTCTGCCGCCCCATCCTTTTTTCCAGAGCTTCCTGAACTTCTTCGGAGCGCAGCTCCACCACTTCACTCCCAACTCCATCGTATACCTTGCTGCTTTCATTTCCATGTGTGAGGATTTCTTGGGTTGCCGCCCCCATTGGGGACTCTTCAAGCACATCTTTACCTGCCGTTCTCAATCGGTCAAGAAGGCCAAGTCGAGTGACGAGAGGACGCAGGTGATCCAGCTGTGCGGGGGCCTGGCGATCCAGATGAGGGGAAAGAGTTGTTTTCCATCCATCACTTTCCCGGAGTCGGTCCGCGGTTGGCAGGCGACCTGGTTTTACTGTCAAGACCAGGCGACCCCAGGGCAGTCGACTGGACTTCCTCCGTTCTCTCTCGACCGAGCTGAAAAGCTTGCTTCTCTGAAAGTGACGCTGGAGGAGAAGGCCCAAGTCAAAGTGCTGGCTGGTCGAGTGGTTGATCTTGTCCGTGAGGGCGTGACTGGTATGGACTTGCTGGAGGTCTTCCTCCGGAGGTGCATCCAACCGCTCCAGGCTCGTGACCACCCGATGTGGCTGTACTCGGGTCTCGACGACACCACTCGGGTCCACCCGGAGGAGGTCACTGACGAGATGCTGGAGGGGTGGCTGTCGAGCATCATGGGGAACAAAGACAACCCCCGAGGAGCCAGGAGGGTAGTTCCACTGGACAATTCGTATGAAGTGGACCAGGTATGTCTTTATGCTCCCGACTGAGGTCTTGTTTCCTTCATTGGTCTTCTTTGAGTTGGTCGATTTGACTTTTGTCTTGTCTGTTGTTTTCCAGGCGACTACCGAGATGTACTCGACGCCCAACGGGGCACAGGAGCTGACTGAGGAAGGGGAGGCGAGCGGAGGCAAGAGTGGGGACGATCAAGGCGAGTGGGAGTCGGATGGTGAAGGAGAGGGAGGTGACGACGTCGACTCCAGCGAAGAGGAGGAGGAGGTTGACCCCCCCCGCCCGGAGGGGCGATCCAAGATCACACACGATCCAGCGCGGGAACGTGGCAACGCGACTGCTCCTGGTGGGCAGTCGTCGAAACACCCTCGGACCTCTTCTCCTACGCCGACTGGGAAGGCTCCCAAGCACCCACGCGCGACGCTGTCCAAGCCGCCCAAGGCTCTGCCTAAGATGAAGATAGCTGTTCCTACCATTTCTGGGTAATAATAATAATACTTGTTTTCCTTTGTCGACCGTGGACAGATCCTTGGTCGATTCATTGAGTCAACTGACTGACTTTCGAGATTTGCAGCGGTGCTACTTCTGAGGTCTCCGCCAAGGACGACGACCAAGAGATGGAGGATGCTGTTACCTCCAACCCTGGTACAATTACTAACGTTCCGCTTTGAGTCGACTGAACATTTATTGCAATTCTGGTCGATTGAATGTTTTCCTTGTAGCTCCTCCTCATGTTATCGACCTCCCGGATGACGACGACAACGAACCGCTGAGAGTGAGGAGGAACAAGAGGGCGTCGGCTGACAAGACCCCACAATCCACTCCGGCGCCTGAGGCCGTAGCTCGAGACGATGGCAAACCCACTCGGGCTTCTGTGACTTTCGCCATTCCTTTGACGAGTGTGCGGCCCTCGACATTGACTGCGGATCCGCCTTCGCTTTTCGCCGCGTACCCCGTCCCTGAGGACCAAGCGGCTGCTGCAAAAGAGGCTATACGCCAGGCGGGGATCATGATGGAGCAAGTGAAGGCGGCTCGGGAGGCCAGCCAAGCAGCTTACGACGCAAGTTCGGCTCTTCAGAGTAACGTCCAGGTCAGTCGACTCAACACTTGGTCTGTTACGATATGCTGTTTGAAGAATCTCTTTTCCGAAGATCTTTGTATCTGTACACCCACTGGGTGTGTCTGTCAATTCTTGGACGAGTGGGGGCACGCTAAGTGCACCCACTGGGTGTAGTCCCCGAGACTACGGTGGACTGCTGGCAGTCGACTGTAGTCTTTATATTGTGTTGCTGTAACTGTATTTCTTCACTTGGTCTGGTCAGGCCATGTCGAATGGAACTGTATTCGGTCGACTGCAGGCAGTCGACTCTCTCTTTTTTTTTACAGTGGGGGCACGCTGAGTGCACCCACTGGGTGTAGTCCCCGAGACTACTATCGAATGTTTTTGATTCGGCTGTGGTCTTAGAAACGTCATCATTGTCTCTTAGTTACTCGGAAGCAACTTATCTTGGACGTCTATCGACTGATTTTTCTTTTTACAGAAATCCTGCAAACTTGTAGCTCGCTATACTGAGTTGGAGAAGCAGCAGATTCAACTGAACCTTGATCTGGAGCTGACCAGAACAGAGCTGCAGAAGGTTAGAGACGGCGCCGCAGGTAAGACGACTTTGTCGACTGGTTAGTTTTTAGGCTTGAGTACCCTTCTGCTATTTCCGAATCAAACATCATTTCTTTGCAGAAAAACTGAGCGAAGCTCTGGCGAAGAAGGATCAGGACTTGGCTGCTGCCCGTAAGGAGGCTGATGACAAGACCGCTCTGGCCGCACAGAAGCTGGCTTCGGTCGGCCAATTAGAAGAAGAGAATACCAAGCTGAAGACCGCTCTGAATGAAGCCAACAGGGAGTGTGCACGTTGGAAGAAGGAGAACCTCACCCTGAACGAGAAGATGGAAGGCATCGCTCGCAGGAGGGACGACCTGGAGAGCTATTTGAGGAGCCTCGCCAAGAAGTTGTACATCAAGCTTGAAGGTGCATATTCAGTTCCGGCTGGTGTTTTTTTGTGTCGACTCAGTCTATGAAAATTGACTTATCCTTGGATCATGCATGCAGAGTTTTGCCAGAACTTTGAAGAGGAGACTGGGCGGATTGAAACAGGTTTGGATCCAATCAACTCTCCCGTGATAGATGAAGCTGCCATGAATCTGCTCCGACTGGAATCCCGCATTGACGGCGTCGTGGACTACTTGGCTCGACTGAAGGTTGCCATGTCATGGATCGACCCGGCACTTTGGCCAGAGGCTACGCTCCAAAATGATCTCGAGTCTCTGATGACTCGTCTTAACGGGATCCCTGACCGAGTGCAGGAGTGGAAGAAGTCTTCTGCTCGGTGCGGCGCTGATGTGGCTCTGTCTCTGGTCCGCGTCCATTGCAAGGAGGCGCGAGAAGAAAAGCTGGCCGCCATCCAAGTTGCCAATACCAGGAAGCACAACTTTCAAGACTTCATGGAGACTTTTATTGCTGCTGCAACTCGTATTGCAGACGGGATCGACTTGGACGAGTTCGTCGCCCCCTCCAGTCCTCCACCCGAGGAATGAAAAACTTTTACGCTTCACTTTAAATTTGCCTCGGAATGCCGAGTGGGTTTTGTAACCGTTAAACTCCGTCGAGCTGAGGGCTTGAGTACTTTGGTCTGAGGTCTGGGACCCTTAGGTCTTATCTGAACTTGATTTATCGTTGAGTATCTTCATGGATGATCCGTTGAGTGGAACTCGATCTTCACTCAAAATAACTTTCGTATTTGTGGTGCAGCTCCGAAGGAGATGGTAGCAGTCGACTCGCACTTCGTCGTCTTTGCGGATTGGGTTGTGTCCTGTACTTAGGCAAGCGCCGGGCTGCAGCTAAGCCCCTGAGTGGGAGGTTTGCTCTCACGCGGTAGGATTTTTAAATACTTAGGCGAGCACTGGGCTGCAGCTAAGCCCCCGAGTGGGAGGTTTGCTCTCCACTCGGTAGGATTTTTTAAACACTTAGGCGAGCGCTGGGCTGCAGCTAAGCCCCCGAGTGGGAGGTTTGCTCTCCACTCGGTAGGATTTTTTCAAGCTTAGGCGAGTGTCTGACTGCAGCTAAGTCTCTTTAGTGGGAGAACTTAGGCGAGTACTGTACTGCAGCTAAGCCCCCGAGTGGGAGGATTGCTCTCCACTCGGTAGGATTTTTTTCAAGCTTAGGTGAGTGCTGACTGGTCTCTTTAGTGGGAGAACTTAGGCGAGTACTGGACTGCAGCTGATAGAGGCAAAAGTGTCCCGATGTTTTGATGAGATGGTGGCTATCGTTTTCTGTGGGAGTCGACCTTGATGATCCGACTACGAACGTGCGAGACGTCGCGCCTTAGCAATCGCTAAACCAACTTTCGAGGGGTTATTGACCACGCCGGAGCACGATCAACCTGACCACGAGGGCCTGTTTCCTGCGAGCAAACGAAGAACAAGCAAGAAACTGAGATTGCAATCTGGATATTGCGAATATAAGATGAAAGCTTTATTGATCAAGGTGGGGTTCTGTGACGTCTTGGTCTGGTCGTTGGACACAAACGAAGTACGCGAAGTTGCAGCTATGGCGAACTTTTAATCTAAACAAAACCCAAAGTCTAAACGACGCCCTAAGGGCTGTATATATGGAGGAAGAGAGGGGAATTTCGTGGCCCTTGAGGGTGGGGTCCGAAACCAACCCTAACTCTTGTTTCCCCACACATACGGACTCTAAAAATAGCCTATACTTAAGTATTTCGAAATTACATGGGCCTGGCCCATTAATAAGGTGACGCAGCACCTAGAATAGCCTACGGATGAATATTATGAAGTGGCATCTTGTATATTTCGTCCATGGCTTCATGCACTCCTTATGGCGGCTTCAAAGTCCTGAAATCATCACTTGTAACTCCGTTCTTGATCCCCTTGCGCATGGCATCAACTCCATGCGGGTTCTTGCTCCAATGTTCATCCTTCTCCAAGCTAGGCCCTTCATTTGAAAGCAAAACAAATGTATCCAATTTAGGCAGCATCATAATCTCATGAACATTAGAATCATTACCAAGAAACGAAAGTACCTGGCAATTTAATTGGCGTGCGCGAGCTCTAGTAATTGGTCCAGTATATGTAACAGTAGGGGCTGTGGGTGTAACAATGGTATCGATGTCCTCATCATCCTCCCCTTCTTGAAATGAAGTCGTCCTCGACGGAAGCTCATCTTCCTCACCCAAATAAGGCTTCAAATCTGCAATGTTAAAAGTGGGACTAACCCCAAAATCTACAGGTAGCTCAAGTTTATATGCATTATCATTTATTTTCTCTAAAACCTTAAAAGGACCATCAGCACGTGGCATTAGCTTTGATTTGCGCAGATTAGGAAATCTATCTTTACGCAAATGTAACCAAACAAGATCTCCAGGTGCAAACACAACATGTTTTCTACCCTTATCTCCAGCAAGTTTATATTTAGCATTCATACGCTCAATTGTTTTCCTTAGTTAACTCATGCATTTTTAAAATCAATTCAGAACGTTCTTTAGCATCAAAATTAACCTTCTCCGAAGATGGAAGAGGCAACAAATCAATAGGTGCACGAGGTAGGAAACCATACACAATTTCAAAAGGGCACATCTTAGTAGTAGAATGCAATGAACGATTATAAGCAAATTCAATATGAGGCAAGCATTCTTCCCACATTTTCTTGTTATTCTTCAAAACAGCCCTAAGCATAGTAGACAATGTTCTATTGACTACTTCAGTTTGTCCATCAGTTTGGGGGTGACAAGTAGTACTAAAAAGCAGCTTAGTCCCCAACTTAGCCCATAAACATCTCCAAAAGTGGCTAAGAAATTTAGTATCACGATCTGAAACAATAGTATTTGGCACACCATGTAAGCGAATAATTTCACGAAAGAACAAATCAGCAACATTAACAGCATCATCGCTTTTATGACATGGTATAAAGTGTGCCATTTTCGAGAACCTATCCACGACAACAAATATGCTATCCCTCCCCTTCTTTGTTCTAGGTAAACCTAAAACAAAGTCCATAGATATATCCTCCCAAGGAACACTAGGTACAGGCAAAGGCATATATAAACCATGAGGATTGAGTCGTGACTTAGCTCTTTGACATGTAGTGCAGCGAGCAACAAAACGCTCAACATCCCGTCTCATCTTTGGCCAAAAGAAATGTGTAGCAAGTATATCCTCCGTCTTCTTGACGCCAAAGTGTCCCATAATCCTCCTCCATGCGCCTCCTGCAACAACAAAAGACGAACGGAGCTAGCTGGAATGCATAGCTTGTTAGCACGAAACACAAATCCATCGTTAAGAACGAACTTGTTCCAAGTTCTCCCTTCCTTACAATTCTGCAATACATCTTTAAATTCAGCATCATTAACATATTGATCCTTGATGGTCTCCAAACCAAATATTTTAAAGTCAAGTTGTGAAAGCATAGTATAACGACGAGACAAGGCATCAGCAATAACATTTTCTTTACCCTTCTTGTGTTTAATCACATAAGGGAAAGTCTCAATGAATTCAACCCATTTAGCATGTCGACGGTTCAGTTTTGCTTGACTTTTAATGTGTTTCAAAGATTCATGATCAGAATGTATAACAAATTCCTTGGGCCATAAATAATGTTGCCATGTTTCTAAGGTCCGAACAAGAGCATATAATTCTTTATCATAAGTAGAATAGTTCAGACTAGGCCCACTCAATTTTTCAGAAAAGTATGCAACAGGTTTTCCATCTTGTAATAACACACCTCCTAATCCAATTCCACTAGCATCACATTCAAGCTCAAAAGTCTTATTGAAATTAGGAAGTTGGAGTAAAGGAGCATGTGTCAACTTATCTTTCAATACCGTGAAGGCTTCTTCCTGTGCGGTACCCCAAACAAAAGGTACATCCTTCTTTGTAAGCTCGTTGAGAGGTGCAGCAATGGTGCTGAAATCTCTCACAAAACGCCTATAGAAACCAGCGAGGCCAAGGAAACTCCTCACTTGTGTGACCGTTTTGGGCTGCGGCCAACTCTCAATAGCTTCAATCTTGGCTTTATCAACTTCAATTCCCTGTGGAGTAACAACATAGCCAAGAAAAGATACTCGGTCGGTGCAAAAGGTGCACTTTCCAAGGTTACCAAACAAACGTGCATCACGTAGAGCAATAAAAACAGCACGTAAATGTTCCAAATGTTCCTCCAAAGATTTGCTATAAATCAATATGTCATCAAAGTAAACTACCACAAATCGTCCAATGAAAGCACGTAAAACTTCGTTCATTAACCTCATGAAAGTACTAGGTGCATTAGTTAACCCAAAAGGCATGACTAACCACTCATATAATCCAAACTTAGTTTTAAATGCTGTTTTCCATTCATCTCCCAATTTCATACGAATTTGATGGTAACCACTACGCAAATCAACTTTGGAGAATATTGTAGAGCCACTCAATTCATCAAGCATATCATCTAGCCTAGGAATAGGATGACGATAACGAATAGTAATATTATTAATGCCTCTACAATCAACGCACATACGCGACGTACCATCCTTTTTCGGCACTAAAATGATAGGAACAGCACAAGGACTAAGGGATTCGCGTATATAACCTTTGTCGAGCAGTTCTTGTACTTGACGCATAATCTCCTTCGTCTCCTCTGGATTGGTACGGTATGGTGCCCGGTTGGGTAATGATGCACCGGGAATTAAGTCAATTTGATGCTCAATCCCGCGAATAGGTGGTAATCCCGGTGGCACGTCAAGTGAAGATGTGAACGATCTCAACTATTATTATGACAATGAATGGTGGGTAGCATGTGGTGGAAAATGATGGATGGGTGGTGGACAGCGGAAGAGATAATGATGCAGCGGTGGCGTGACTAATGTGAACAGAACTCGAAACTCTAAACGAACTAGACACTAAGACCAGCAACTCGACACGACGATGCAACCGATAATTCAACTATGCAAGCAATGAAAAGAAAATTGCAAAGGCTCAGACTGGCTTGGACCAAGGATGAATAGATCTAACTCTTTTTTGTGGCTTTTTCTTGGACAATAGGTAAGAAAATAAATCTAATCTAGGAAAACTGGAAATTCTCACCGAGCAACCTGAAAACTGATACCACTTGATAGAGGCGAGGGTCCCGATCTTTCGATGAGATGATAACTATCGATTTGGTGGAGACGACTTTGACGATCCGACTACAAACGTGCACGACGTTGCGCCTTAGCAATCGCTAAACCAATCTCCTGAGGTTACTGACGATGCCGAAAGCACGGTCAGCCTGACCACGAAGGTCTATTCCTGCAAGCAATCGAAGAACGAGCAAGAATATGATAAAGCAATCTGAATATTGCAAATATATATGAGGTATTGATAATGGTGGGGATCCGTAAGCGGTCTTGGTCTGGTCGTTGGACACAAACGAAGTACACGAAGTTGCAATGGCTAACTTTTAACTAAACAAATCCCAAGGAAAAAGCTACTAGATGGATCCACTTATATAGGAGCAAGGGGTGGCGGCCAAGGAGGTGGGAGGACGTCCCAAGACAGCCTAAAACTAACCCTAGGTCGTACAAGGCTCATGGGCCCAAGTGGAGGTGATGCAACACCTTTGGGCTTGTAGTTTGACTCGGATTCTGCTGCAACGTCAGATTGTTTCGTCCGTAACTCAACGCTCCGGATGAATTTGAAGGTGAATCCAATTGGGTTGGAAAGAGCACGAAATCTAGTTTCCAACAAAAAAAGAATCACCCAATTCGGAGTCCGTATGAAAAAGTTGTTGGCGTTTTGAGTCAGGTATGTCTGTGCAGTCCGAATCTGAATCCAGAACGTGAGAGACTTGGACTCTATCTTCTCTTGGCCCAAAAGTGATGTGAGAGGACTTTTTGAACATAACCTAAACTTCTTCTTTTCCCTTATCTTCATATGTGGATTGTACAAATGTCCCATACACCTGCAATTAGACAAAACACAAAAGTGTGTGAAGTATTTTTGTTCTGGATAACATAAATAGATTATTGAATAGTTTGCATTAGAAATCACCTGACAAATATGCATGTATGCAATATTTTGGTCATATCCAAGGTATTCATGTCCTCATCATCTTGTGGAAAGACGTCAGCGAACTCCTACAAAATGTTAGTGACAGCAGGGGGCAAAGAGGAAGGCACGTCCTCGAATGAAAATAATGCCTCTTTGCACACAAAAGCATAGCAAACAGATTTGCTAAAATCTAGCTCATCAATATCAGATTTGGTGGCAAGTAAACATGCACTTTTCAATTTAATTTCAGAAGCAACACTAGATTGTTTATTATTATTAGGCTGCATTTGTTGCTCAAATTCTTTTGCCACAATCTGATTTTCACTCTTATTTTTCTCCTGTTTTGCTTTATTAGCTCTATTAATATCATCTTTCAAAATGGAATCAGGAGTCATAGGAAGCAAAGTAATATTTTTATCCTTATGAACAAGAGTATACTGATTGTTTCTACCATGGTGAACAGAATTTTTATCAAATTGTCATGGTCTACCAAGTAATAAGGAACATGCTTGCATAGGTACCACATCACAATCAACATAATCAGCATATGTAGAGATACTAAAATGCACACGAACAGTACGTGTTACCTTAATCTTGCCGCTGTTGTTGAACCATTGGATGTAGTAAGGATGTGGATGTGGTCTTGTGGTGAGAGATAGCTTCTCCACCATCTCCATGCTAGCCAAGTTATTGCAGCTCCCTCCATCTATGATCACGCGAACAGAACGTTCCTTCACAACTCCCTTTGTATGGAACAAATTATGCCTCTGATTTTGCTCAGCTTGTGTAACCTGCACACTCAAAACACGTTGAGCAACTAAACATTCATACCTGTCAGCATCTTCAGGAGCCATGTATTGCGTCTCATGATCAGAATCGTCTCCACCGTGTTCGTCACGTGTAATAAGAGCCAAAGTCTCCTCATCATAGTCACTAGCGGACTCATACCCACCATCCTCAGTAACAATCATCACACGCTTAGATGGGCATTCTCTCGCATAATGACCTCCACCCTTGCAACGTCGACAAATAATATCATGTGTTTGCCCTGTTGATGCCATGGATGAAGAAGAGCTCTTTGCAGGCGCAGAAGGTGTGCTCTTGGCAGATAGTGGTGATTGTGCCTGCTTTATTGTATCACGGTTGGAGGTGGTAGCCGACGGAGGCGCCGGTGTAGCAGAACGTGTGGAAGTAGATGATGCACGTGGTGTCCATGATGAAGGTCGACCTGCAGAAAAGTTAGTCCGCGCCAATGCCTGTCGATCCTGCACTTCACGTTCAGCTTTACAAGCAAGATGGAATAAACGAGTGATATTAGTATACTCCTTATACTCTAGAATCGTCTGAATCTCTCTATTTAATCCACCCATAAAACGTGCAAGCATAGCTTCATTCTCCTCAACAATACCACATCTAATCATGCCAGTTTGTAATTCCTGATAATATTCTTCTACAGAATTTTTTCCCTGTCTTAAGCGCTGCAATTTTTGAAGTAATTCACGTTGATAATATGGTGGAACCCAACGAGTATGCATAGCAGTTTTCAAAGCAGCCCAAGTAGCTGGAATAGGATATAATCTACAATGCTCAGACCACCAAACACATGCAAAACTAGTGAAAGCAGAAACAGCAGCAGGAACACGTCTCTCCTCGGGATATTGTAAACATGTAAATCGTTGTTCAGTTTCTAACTCCCAAGTAAGATATATATCAGGAACATATCTACCCTCAAATGGTGGAATATTCAATTTTAGTTTAGGGAGATGGTCATGATCTCGTACCTGAGGGTGAGCCCTACCATTGCCATTATTTGCATGTGGACGACCTGGTGGTTGCTGTGCTGGTGGTGGCACGTAGTTCTGATTTTGATCAACCTCATCCTCATAATCTCCCACATAATCATCCTCCTCCACATCAGCAGTAGGAGCCACAGAAGTATCAACAGTAGCACCAGTAGTTTGGCCCGACTGAAGAGGGACACGGCTCGCTCGGCGGAGGGCTGTTTCCCGACATGGAGGTAGTCGGTGTTGTTGCTGTTGTTGCAGAGGTGCGGCAGGAGCAGCCGGTGGTGGTGGTGGAAAACGCGAAAGCAATTCAGCAAACTTGTTATCGAGCTTTGTTTCAAACGTCTTCTCCATGCCATCTATCTTCTCCATGGCCTCTTCAAATCTGTTTATCACATCTTGCACCTGTCCATTCATCATTTGCTGAAACGTATCATGAAGCTCCTTGTTCGTCAAGTTCTCCCAGTCAGTCTCGTCGGCTTGTGATCCTGGCATGGTTAGCAGCAATAGAAACACACAAGAATATGATCCTACAGACTACTAACAAGTGGTGGTGGTGGCGGGTGTCACAAATCCGTCAAGCAAATCTCAAATTCTTACCAGTTCTTACCCAGCAGCAGGCGGTGATCGGCAACCGTTGTAGTCAAAAACTCTCAAAAGCTTGGATAGAGCGATTGCCAGGGAGAGTCAAACGCACGACGTAGATGTATGTGGAGCTGGGAAGGCTTATAGTATGGTAGCAAAAAGGGTCAGCAATAATCAATTCAGAGATGCAAAGTTGAATAAACGCTCAACGACGGTACTGTGCTGGTCCTAGGCTAGACCGTGCTAGAGGCGCGAGCCTAGAACACTAACAAAATCACGGCGCTGCACGTAAATAAGGGAAAAGCACACTCTGGAACTCTCTTTTTTTTGCTCTTTTTTTTTGCGCTCCTTTTTTTTGCGCTCCTCTTTTTTTTTGCGAAAAATCACTATAATGGCGAGTGTCTCAAAACTCTTCCCTCGTCAAACTGATAGGATGGGCACGAATTTTTTTTTTCACTTTTTTTCGGAAATCAGGGCAGCGACGACGAAAAAGTGCGACAAAAAATCACTATGATGGCACGTGGCTCAAAAGACTCAGAAAAGCCTAAAAATAGGATAGGGAAAAAAAATTTGCCCATGAAAATTTTGGCCTAAAAACTGCCCGGGGGTCTCCAGACTTTTTTTTTCGAGACCTACGCAGGCAAGGAAACACGAATCGGAATTTAGATTGATCTCAAGAACAAAGCTAATATGAGAAGAACTCGGATTGGTGGTGGATATATGGTTGTGGTATATGGCAGCGGTGGTGGTATATGGTAGCGGTGGTGGTATATGGATACAGATTGGTGGTGGTATATGGATATGGATGGGCGATGATGATGGTGCGGTGGCGTGACAACTTATGACCAGAACTTGAAACTCTAAAAGACTAGACTCTAAGACCAGCAACTTGACACGACGATGCAACCGCAAATTCAACAAAGCAAAAACCCTAAAAAGATTATGCAAAGGCTCAGATTGGTTCGGATATGATGAACTAACCCTAATTTTTTTGTGGCTTTTTCGTGGACTGTAGGTATGAAGAACAGACTTGATCTAATCTATGAAAAACTGTAAAATCTCACCGAGCAACCTGGAAATCTGATACCGCTTGATAGAGGCAAAGGTTTCCTGATGTTTCGATGAGATGGTGGCTATCGTTTTCTGTGGGAGTCGACCTTGACGATCCGACTACGAACGTGCGAGACGTCGCGCCTTAGCAATCGCTAAACCAACTTCCGAGGGGTTATTGACCACGCCGGAGCACGATCAACCTGACCACGAGGGCCTGTTTCCTGCGAGCAAACGAAGAACAAGCAAGAAACTGAGATTGCAATCGGGATATTGCGAATATAAGATGAAAGCTTTATTGATCAAGGTGGGGTTCTGTGACGTCTTGGTCTGGTCGTTGGACACAAACGAAGTACGCGAAGTTGCAGCTATGGCGAACTTTTAATCTAAACAAAACCCAAAGTCTAAACGACGCCCTAAGGGCTGTATATATGGAGGAAGAGAGGGGAATTTCGTGGCCCTTGAGGGTGGGGTCCGAAACCAACCCTAACTCTTGTTTCCCCACACATACGGACTCTAAAAATAGCCTATACTTAAGTATTTCGAAATTACATGGGCCTGGCCCATTAATAAGGTGACGCCAGCACCTAGAATAGCCTATGGACGAATTTATGAAGTGGCATCTTGTATATTTCGTCCAAGGCTTCATGCACTCCTTATGGCGGCTTCAAAGTCCTGAAATCATCACTTGTAACTCCGTTCTTGATCCCCTTGCGCATGCCATCAACTCCATGCGTGTTCTTGCTTTGCTCCAATGTTCATCCTTCTCCAAGCTAGGCCCTTCATTTGTAAGCAAAACAAATGTATCCAATTTAGGCAGCATCATAATCTCATGAACATTAGAATCATTACCAAGAAACGAAAGTACCTGGTAATTTAATTGGCGTGCGCGAGCTCTAGTAATTGGTCCAGTATATGTAACAGTAGGGGCTGTGGGTGTAACAATTGTATTGATGTCCTCATCATAATACATACTGATGTATGCGGTCCGATGAGTGTTGAGGCTCGTGGCGGGTATCGTTATTTTCTAACCTTCACAGATGATTTGAGCAGATATGGGTATATCTACTTAATGAAACATAAGTCTGAAACATTTGGAAAGTTCAAAGAATTTCATAATGAATTGGAAAATCATCGTAACAAGAAAATAAAGTTTCTACGATCTGATCGTGGAGGTGAATATTTGAGTTATGAGTTCGGTCTTCATTTGAAACAATGTGGAGTAGTTTCGCAACTCATGCCACCTAGAACACCACAGTGTAATGGTGTGTCCCAACGTCGTAACCGTACTTTATTGGATATGGTGCGATCTATGATGTCTCTTACCGATTTACCTCTATTGTTTTGGGGTTATGCTTTAGAGACGGCTGCATTCACGTTAAATAGGCCACCATCTAAATCCGTTGAGACGACACCATATGAACTGTGGTTTGGCAAGAAACCTAAGTTGTCATTTCTTAAAGTTTGGGGTTGCGATGCTTATGTGAAAAAGCTTCAACCTGATAAGCTCGAACCCAAATCGGAGAAATGTGTCTTCATAGGATACCTAAAGGAGACTGTTGGGTACACCTTCTATCACAGATCCGAAGGCAAGATATTCGTTGCTAAGAATGTATCCTTTCTAGAGGAGTTTCTCTCGAAAGAAGTGAGTGGGAGGAAAGTAGAACTTGCTGAGGTAATTGTACCTTCTCCGGAATTGGGAAGTAGTTCATCACAGAAATTAGTTCTTGTGATTCCTACACCAATTAGTGAGGAAGCTAATGATGATGATCATGAAACTTCAGATCAAGTTACTACCGAACCTCGTAGGTAAACCGGAATACGATCCGCACCAGAGTGGTATGGTAATCCTGTTCTGTAGGTCATGTTACTTGACCATGACGAACCTACGAACTATGAGGAAGTGATGATGAGTCCAGATTCCGCGAAATGGCTTGAGGCAATGAAATCTGAGATGGGATCCATGTATGAGAACAAAGTCTGGACTTTGGTTAACTTGCCCGATGACGACAAGCAATATAGAATAAATGGATCTTCAGGAAGAAGACTGACGTTGACGGTAATGTTACTGTCTACAAAGCTTGACTTGTTACGAAAGGTTTTTGACAAGTTCAAGGAGTTGACTACGATGAGACCTTCTCACCCGTAGCGATGCTTAAGTCTGTCCGAATCATGTTAGCAATTGCTGTATTTTATGATTATGAAATTTGACAAATGGATGTCAAAATTGCATTCCTTAATGGATATCTTAAAGAAGAGTTGTATATGATACAACCAGAATGTTTTGTCGATCCTAAAGGTGCTAACAAAGCGTGCAAGCTCCAGCGATCCATTTATGGACTGGTGCAAGCCTCTTGGAGTTGGAATATACACTTTGATAGTGTGATCAAAGCATATGGTTTTATACAGACCTTTGGAGAAGCCTGTATTTACAAGAAAGTGAGTGAGAGCTCTGTAGCATTTCTGATATTATATGTGGATGACATATTTTTGATTGGAAATAATACAGAATTTCTGGATAGCATAAAATGATACTTGAATAAGAATTTTTTTATGAAAGACCTCGGTGAAGCTGCTTATATATTGGGCATCAAGATCTATAGAGATAGATCAAGACGCTTAATTGGACTTTCACAAAGCACATATCTTGATAAAATTTTGAAGTTCAAAATGGATGAGTCAAATAAAGGGTTCTTGCCTGTGTTACAAGGTGTTAAGTTGAGTCAGACTCAATGCCCGACCACTGCAGAGGATAGAGAGAAAATGAAAGTCATTCCCTATGCCTCAGCCATAGGTTCTATCATGTATGCAATGTTGTGTACCAGACCTGATGTGTGGCTTGCTATAAGTTTAGCAGGGAGGTATCAAAGTAATCCAGGAGTGGATCACTGGACAGCGGTCAAGAACATCCTGAAATACCTATAAAGGACTAAGGATATGTTTCTCGTTTACGGAGGTGACAAAGAGCTCGTCGTAAATGGTTACGTCGATGCAAGCTTTGACACTGATCCGGATGACTCTAAGTCACAAACCGGATACATATTTATATTGAATGGTGGAGTTGTCAGTTGGTGTAGTTCCAAGCAGAGCATCGTGGCGGGATCTACGTGTGAAGCGGAGTACATAGCTGCTTCGGAAGCAGCAAATGAAGGAGTCTGGATGAAGGAGTTCATATCCGATCTAGGTGTAATACCTAGTCCATCGGGTCAAATGAAAATCTTTTGTGACAATACTAGAGCAATTGCTTTGGCGAAGTAATCTAGATTTCACAAGAGAACCAAACACATCAAGAGACGCTTAAATTCCATCCGCGATCAAGTCAAGGAGGAAGACATAGAGATTTGCAAGATACATATGGATCTGAATGTTGCAGACCCATTGACCAAGCCTCTCTCATGAGCAAAACATGATCAGCACCAAGACTCGATGGGTGTTAGAATCATTACTATGTAATTTATATTATTGTCTCTAGTGCAAGTGGGAGACTGAAGGAAATATGCCCTAGAGGCAATAATAAAGTTGTTATTTATATTTACTAATATCATGATAAATGTTTATTATTCATGCTAGAATTGTATTAACCGGAAACTTAGTACATGTGTGAATACATAGACAAACAGAGTGTCCCTAGTATTCCTCTACTTGACTAGCTCGTTAATCAAAGATGGTTAAGTTTCCAGACCATAGACATGTGTTGTCATTTAATGAACAGGATCACATCATTAGAGAATGATGTGATGACCAAGACCCATCCGTTAGCTTAGCATCATGATCGTGTAGTTTTATAGCTATTGCTTTCTTCATGACTTATACATGTTCCTCTGAGTATGAGATTATGCAACTCACGAATACCGGAGGAATACGTTGTGTGCTATCAAACGTCACAACGTAACTGGGTGATTATAAAAATGCTCTACAGGTGTCTTCGATGGTGTTTGTTGGGTTGGCATAGATCGAGATTAGGATTTGTCACTCCGTGTATCGGAGAGATATCTCTGGGCCTCTCGGTAATGCACATCACTATAAGCCTTGCAAGCAATGTGACTAATGAGTTAGTTACGGGATGATGCATTAGGGAACGAGTAAAGAGACTTGTCGGTAACGAGATTGAACTAGGTATGATGATACCGACGATCGAATCTTGGGCAAGTAACATACCGATGACAAAGGGAATAACGTATGTTGTTATGCGGTTTGACAGATAAAGATCTTCGTAGAATATGTAGGAGCCAATATGAGCATCCAGGTTCCGCTATTGGTTGTTGACCGGAGATGTGTCTCGGTCATGTCTACATAATTCTCAAACCCGTATGGTCTGCATATTTAACGTTCGATGACAATTTGTATTATGGGTTATGTGATTTGATGACCGAAATTTGTTCGGAGTCCCGGATGAGATCATGGACATGACAAGGAGTCTCGAAATGGTCGAGAGGTAAATATCGATATATTGGAAGGTTTTATTTGGACACCAGAATAGTTTCGAAGTGATTCGGGTATTTTTTTTGGAGTATCGGGAGGTTACCGGAACCCCCTAGGAACTATTGGGCCTTCGTGGGCTTTAGTGGAAAGGAGAGAAGGGCCACAAGGGGTGGTAGAGCCCCCCCATGGCAAGTTCGAATTGGACTAGGGAGGGGCCGACGCCCCCCTCTTTCCTTCTCCCTCTCCTCCTTCCCTCTTTCCCCCGCTTGGAAAAGGAAGGGGACTCCAACTAGGATTGGGAATCCTAGTTGGACTCCCCTATGGCGCGCGCCCCCCATTGGCCGGCCTCCTCCTCCCCCCTCCTTTATATATGTGGGAAGGGGGGGCACCCCAAAGCACAACAGACAATCGCTTAGCCATGTGTGGTGCCCCCTCCACAGTTTAACACCGCAGTCATATCGTCGTAGTGCTTAGGCAAAGCCCTGCGCTGGTAACTTCATCATCACTGTTGCCACGCCGTCGTGTTGAAGGGACTCTCCCTCGTCCCTCTACTGGATCAAGGGCTCGAGGGACATCATCGTGCTGAACTTGTGCTGAACACGAAGGTGCCGTACGTTCGATACTTGGATCGGTTGGATCGTGAAGACGTTTGACTACATCAACCGCGTTACTAAACGCTTCCGCTTTCGGTCTTCAAGGGTACGTGGACACACTCTCCTGTCTCGTTGCTATGATTCTCCTAGATAGATCTTGCATGATCGTAGGAATTTTTTTGAATTACTATGTTCCCCAACATAGTTTCCTTTGGGTATCCTATGAAGGTGCATTTCTCCGATTTGGGTTCAAGCTTATCAGGTTGAAGCTTTTTCACATAAGCATCGCAGCCCCAAACTTTAAGAAACGACAGCTTAGGTTTCTTGCCAAACCACAGTTCATATGGTGTCATCTCAACGGATTTAGATGGTGCCCTATTTAGCATGAATGAAGCCGTCTCTAAAGCATAACCCCAAAAGGATAGTAGTAAATCGGTAAGAGACATCATAGATCGCACCATTACGCTGTGGTGTTCCAGGTGGCGTGAGTTGCAAAACTATTCCACATTGTTTCAAATGAAGACCAAACTCATAACTCAAATAATCACCTCCAAGATCAGATCATAGAAACTTTATTTTCTTGTTATGATGATTTTTCACTTCACTCTGAAATTCTTTGAACTTTTCAAATGTTTCAGACTTATGTTTCATTAAGTAGATATACCCATATCTGCACAAATCATCTGTGAAGCTCAAATAATAATGATACCCGCGGCGAGCCTCAACACTCATCGGACCGCATACATCAGTATGTATTATTTCCAATAAGTCAATGACTCGCTCCATTCTTCTGGAGAACGGAGTCTTAGTCATCTTGCCCATGAGGCATGGTTCGCAAGCATCAAGTGATTCCAAAAGTCCACCAGCATGGAGTTTCTTCATGCGCTTTACGCCAATATGACCTAAATGGTAGTGCCACAAATAAGTTGCACTATCATTATTAACTTTGCATCTTTTGGCCTCAATATTATGAATGTGTATCACTACAATCGAGATTCAACAAAAATAGACCACTCATCAAGGGTGCATGACCATAAAAGATATTACTCATATAAATAGAACAACCATTATTCTCTGATTTAAATGAATAACCGTCTCGCATCAAACAAGATCCTGATATAATGTTCATGCTCAACGCTGGCACCAAATAACAATTATTTAGGTCTAAAACTAATCCCGACGGTAGATGTAGAGGTAGCGTGCCGACAGCGATCACATCAACCTTGGAACCATTTCCGACGCACATTGTCACCTCGTCCTTAGCCAATCTTCGTTTAATCTGTAGCCCCTATTTTGAGTTGCAAATAAGAGCAACATAACCAGTATCAAATACCCAGGTGATACTACGAGCATTAGTAAGGTACACATCAATAACATGTATATCAAATATACCTTTCACTTTGCCATCCTTCTTATCTTCCAAATACTTGGGGTAGTTCCGCTTCCAGTGACCACTCCCTTTGCAGTAGAAGCACTCAGTTTCAGGCTAAGGTCCAGACTTGGGCTTCTTCCCTCGAGTAGGAACTTGCTTGCTGTTCTTCTTGAAGTTCCCCTTCTTCCCTATGACCTTTTTCTTGAAACTAGTAGTCTTGTTAACCATCAACACTTGATGCTCCTTCTTGAGTTCTACCTCCGCAGCATTGCGAAGATCTTAGGAATTGCCTTTTCCATCCCTTTCATATTATAGTTCATCATGAAGCCTTTATAGCTTGGTGGCAGTGATTGAAGAACTCTGTCAATGACACTATCATCAGGAAGATTAACTCCCAGCTGAGTCAAGTGGTTATGGTACCCAAACATTCTAAGTATGTGTTCACTGACAGAACTATTCTCCTCCATTTTGCAGCAATAGAACTTGTTGGAGACTTCATATCTCTCAACTCGGGCATTTGCTTGAAATATTAACTTCAACTCCTGGAACATCTCATATGTTCCATGACGTTCAAAATGTCTTTGAAGTCCCAATTATAAGCTATAAAGCATGGCACACTGAACTATCGAGTATTCATCAGCTTTGCTCTGCCAGATCTTCATAACGTCCAGAGTTGCTCCTGCAGCGGGTCTTGCACCTAGCGGTGCTTCCAGGACGTAATTCTTCTGTGTAGCAATGAGGATAATCCTCAAGTTACGGACCCAGTCCGTGTAGTTGCTACCACCATCTTTTAACTTAGCTTTCTCTAGGAACGCATTAAAATTCAAGGGAACGGTAGCACGGGCCATTGATCTACAACAACATAGATATGCAAAAACTATCAGGACTAAGTTCATGATAAATTAAAGTTCAATTAATCATATTACTTAAGAACTCCCTCTAGTCATCTAAATGATCATGTGATCCATATCAACTAAACCATGTCCGATCATCACGTGAGATGGAGTAGTTTTCAATGGTGAACATCACTATGTTGATCATATGTACTATATGATTCACGTTCGACCTTTCGGTCTCAGTGTTCCGAGGCCGTATCTGCATATGCTAGGCTTGTCAAGTTTAACCCGAGTATTCTGCACGTGCAAAACTGGCTTGCACCCGTTGTATGTGAACGTAGAGCTTATCACACCCGATCATCACGTGGTGTCTCGGCACGACGGGCTGTAGCAATGGTGCATACTCAGGGAGAACACTTACACCTTGAAATTTATTGAGGGATCGTCTTATAATGCTACCGCCGTACTAAGCAAAATAAGATGCATAAAGAATAAACATCACATGCAATCAAAATATGTGACATGATATGGCCATCATCATCTTGTGCCTTTGATCTCCATCTCCAAAGCACCGTCATGATCTCCAACATCACCGGCTTGACACCTTGATCTCCATCGTAGCGTCGTTGTCGTCTCGCCAACTATTGCTTCTGCGACTATCGCTACCGCTTAGTGCTAAAGTAAAGCAATTGCATGGCGATTGCATTTCATACAATAAAGCGACAACCATAAGGCTCTTGCCAGTTGCTGATAACTTTTACAAAACATGATCATCTCATACAACAATTTATATCTCATCACGTCTTGACCATATCACATCACAACATGCCCTGAAAAAACAAGATAGATGTCCTCTAATTTGTTGTTGCAAGTTTTACATGGCTGCTACGGGCTTCTAGCAAGAACCGTTCTTACCTACGCATCAAAACCAACACGATTTTTTGTCAAGTGTGTTGTTTTAACCTTCAACAAGGACCGACCTAGTCAAACTCGATTCAACTAAAGTTGGAGAAACAGACACCCGCCAGCCACCTATGTGCAAAGCACGTCGGTAGAACCGGTCTCGTGAACATGGTCATGTAATGTTGGTCCGGGCCGCTTCATCCAAAAATACCGCCGAATCAAAGTAAGACATTGGTGGTAAGCAGTATGACTATTATCACCCACAACTCTTTGTGTTCTACTCATGCATATCATCTACGCATAGACCTAGTTCGGATTCCACTGTTGGGGAACATAACATGCAATTTTAAAAAAATTCCTATGATCACGCAAGATCTATCTAGGAGATACATAGCAATGAAAGGGGGAGAGTGTGTCCACATACCCTCGTAGACCGAAAGCAGAAGCATTAGGTTAACGCGGTTGATGTAGTTGAACATCTTCATGATCCAACCGATCCAAGTACCGAACGTACGGCACCTCCGTGTTCAGCACATGTTCAGCTCGATGACGTCCCTCGAACTCTTGGTCCAACAGAGGGTCGAGGGAGAGTTCCATCAGCATGATGGCATGGTGACGGTGATGGTGATGTGATCTGCGCAGGGCTTCGCCTAAGCACTACGACGCTATGACCAGAGGAGTAAACTGTGGAGGGGGGCACCGCACACGGTTAAGAGAACAATTGTTGTGCCTTTGGGGTGCCCCCCGCCCCGTATATAAAGGAGAGGGGCAGGAGGTGGCCGGCCTAGGAGGGGCGCGCCAAGGGGGGAGTCCTACTATGACTCCACTCCTAGTAAGGGGGACAAGGACGCCCTCCTTCCTTCCAATGGAGAGGAGGAAAGGGGGACAAGGAGAAGGAAAGGGGGCCCGCACCCCCTCCCCTTTGTCCAATTCGGATTGGGCAAGGGGGGCACGCGCCACCTCCCGTGGCCTACCTCCTCTCCTCCACTATGGCCCATTAGGCCCATTAGCTTTCCCGAGGGGTTCCGATAGCCTCCCAGTACTCCGAAAAATCCCCAAACCTCTTCGGAACCATTTTGGTGTCTGTATATAACCTTCCAATTTATCAATCTTTACCTCTCGACCATTTCAAGACTCCTCGTCATGTCCGTGATCTCATCCGGGACTCCGAACAAAGTTCAGTCACCAAAACACATAACTCATAATACAAATCATCATCGAACATTAAGCGTGCGGACCCTACGAGTTCGAGAACTATGTAGACATGACCGAGACACATCTCCGGTCAATAACCAATAGTGGAACCTGGATGCTCATATTGGTTCCTACATATTCTACGAAGATCTTTATCGGTCAAACCGCATAATAACATACGTCATTCCCTTTGTCATCGGTATGTTACTTGCCCGAGATTTGATCGTCGGTATCATCATACCTAGTTCAATCTCGTTACCGGCAAGTCTCTTTACTCATTCTGTTATGCACCATCCCATAACTAACTCATTAGTCATATTGCTTGCAGGGCTTATAGTGATGTGCATTACCGAGAGGGCCCAGAGATACCTCTCCGATACACTGAGTGAAAAATCCTAATCTTGATCTATGCCAACCCAACAAACACCTTCAGAGACACCTGTAGAGCATCTTTGTAATCACCCAGTTACGTTGTGACGTTTGATAGCACACAAGGTGTTCCTACGGTATTTGGGATTTGCATAATCTCATAGTCAGAAGAATATGTATAAGTCATGAAGAAAGCAATAGCAATAAAACTAAAGAAACATAAAGCTAAGCTAATAGATGGGTCTTATCCATCACATCATTCTCCGATGATGTGATCCCGTTAATCAAATGACAACACATGTCTTTGGTTAGGAAACTTAACCAACTTTGATTAACGAGCTAGTCAAGTAGAGGCATACTAGGGACACTCTGTTTGTCTATGTATTCACACATGTACTAAGTTTTTGGTTAATACAATTCTAGCATGAATAATAAACATTTATCATGATATGAGGAAATATAAATAATAACTTTATTATTGCCTCTAGGGCATATTTGCTTCAATTGTTTGATTCACATTATATATTTTAGATAGTTCATCCATATGAAATGGCCGGTCCATGGATGACTCAATTTTGTTCCATTGTTTTTAGATGGATAAACTAGTGAATGTGCATTATTTGGACAAGGTGGCTTTCATGTATGGAAATGCCGATGAAGGGGAGGAGGCCATGGTTTTTGACACAAGCCCGAGCTATGATGAGAAACGACCTCAGTTGGATTAACCCAAGTGATGCTGTGAAGCTTATTGGGCGGTATGATGTGGGAGTGGGAGTAAAGTCCCGATTAAAGAGTATGCACATCTCCTCTCTATTGCATTGGGATGTGTATAAGGATAAAGTTGAGGGATCACAAGACAAGTCACTTGAGTTATTTGCCATAATGGTTGAAGTTCCTCGGCCACAACTCGACTTGAACCGGAATGTGTCCTCCCCAATAGATGATGGTGTCGTGGTGTATGACCACAATGCGGGTAGCCAACCACCAAGTAGCCAACCAAATGAAGAGGACATCAATGCTAGAGCCATAGTTCTTCTAGGTGATGATCATGTTGGAGATGAGGCCGTTTCTCATGTTGATGAACATGCAAATGTTCATGTTGATGAAGATGCCATTGCTCATGTTGATGTGGACATGGCCTTTATGGATACAACCGAAAATATTATCCTCATATAAAATAATCAGGTGATTTCTGTTAATAATTATTATATAAATTATTATTTTGTTACTCCGAATAGGAATACGACACTTTCTTTTATTATATGCAGGATTACAGAAGACATGCACAAACCTTGCGTGAAGATGCGAGGACTAACTGAGCGATGTTCGAGGGAGTCAAACAACACCAATAGACATGCATATGTTCTCAAGTTTCAACATCCATGAGATGCTTATGTCAACCAACGGCAGTATCATAAGTCGTTGCATGCATGGCTTCTACCACAACAACCAGCCATCCATCATGCATACTACGTGCACCTTGACAAAGGCACGAGGGCGACACAAGTTGGTTTTTACTTCTGGAGCAAGAGAAGCAACGTGATGGGCCTAAGGATTTTTTTATTGATATGCTAGTAGTACAACTATGGGCTGACCCATATGTTTGGCCTCTATACGGCCGTGTATCCAAAGTAGCCACGGCGTTCGCGAGATCAATAGATAAGGTGGCGGCCGTACTAATAAATAGCTATTCTAGATTAGGGTTTAGACTCGGGTTTTATTGTATTATCTAGCCATCGCTACAATTCGCATCTACGAGACGTGTAGGACTACCGCCTTGTCAGATCCACAGTGGAACCCCAACTTTTTCATCTAGTTCGTGTGCTCAGTTTATTATCCGCAATTTCAGTTGCAATTCACCTTTGTTCTTGCCGGTTCTTCGGTTGCTTGCAGGAACTCGAACCTCGTTGTTCAGGTTGATCGTGCCTACGGCAAGGTCAATAACCATCGGAGATTGGTTTAGCGATTGTCGAGGCGTATCGTCGGGTACGGTATAGCCGGGTCGTCAAGGTCAAAATCCACCAAATCGATAATTATCCCCACTCTCATTGAAAGATCGGGCCGCTGTCACATCAACTGGTATCAATTTTCAGGTTCATCGGTGAGAGATTTACAGTTTTATTAGATTAGTTGTTTTCTGTCCCATAAACCCACGAAAAAGCCAAAAAAATTAGATTAGTTCATTCATTACACCTACCTTTTTAGCCTTTAGCAATTTTTGCATCGCGTATTTGCGTAGTTGAATTTTTGGTTGCATACATCCTAGAATTAGTGCTGGTTTAGATTAGTTCGAAAGAAAATTGTCTACTAGATCGCACTTGTTTTTGTCCACCATATTTTCTGTCGCAAATTCATCGGTAATCTAGAGGAAGAAAAAAAAACAAGTTTGCATCGTTTTGCACACGTACAGGCGCTGCTCCACAACAGTACTTCGGACCAGGTCAACTTGCGCTTGCGTACGTGCATCCATACACACATCGCGTTTCGCGAGCTGCCAGACATCCCAGCACACACAGTCTGGTCCTTAGCGTGGCTTCACACCAAGCAAGACGCAAACCATCAGACATCCAGCCGTGTCAGTCTGTCTCCACGCGCGACACGCCCACCGATTTCCATTAGGCTGTGCCTGTGTATTAGTACTAGTCCACACTAATCTCCAGACTCAAGTGCTTGTAGCTAGCTCTCGTTGCACCTTGTCCAGTAGCCTTGCATCTTTTTTATCTCTTGTGACTTAAATTGTGTCTGTGATTTCTGCTAGCAATTGGCCTGTCAAAAAAAGGAAAAAGAAGAAAAAAATAGAAAAAAGAAAGAAAAAAAAACGTTGCAAAATTCAGGCCGGCTAGTATCTGCTTTGGGCTGTTTACCATTGAGGATTTTCCTTTTGTTGCTACGCACTTGACACTTCACCATTTATCATTTGTTTCCAGACGTGTACCTCACTTATATTTAGCTATTTAGAACTCTCAAATTTTCATCGGTTTCCATTCACTTGTTTCAGTATTTGGGCTTAGATTGTTTTATCTCTTACTAGTCGACTGCCAGCACTAGTTAGGAGTTTGAGCAATTATTCAACTTGCACTACTTTTTGCTAAATTGTGCCACTGATATTGTGAGTTGAGGAAACCTTAACCAAGCTCCACTTCCTATATTGTACCTTGTTCGGTCGACTTGGCAATCGCTACATCCAACGTTTGATAACTTTTGACAGCGCCAAAGGCCGACAACCACTGCAGCACGGTAAGAACTGGTAAGAGCTTGGTAATTACTAGAGTGTTGAGAGATTTTTTCCCACCACCTCCGAGTAGTACCATAGGAACATTACACTTGTGATTTTGTTTTTGTATGGTACTAACCATGGCAGATTCTAGAGCGGTCAACGGTTGGGTTGCGTCTATTGTGGGAGATGCATTGCCACATTTTGATACAAATCACTCTTACCCACCACAAAAGGTACAACGACTGTCACATGCTCTACATCATGGTAGAAACACACATCATCAGGTTACTTCTTTGCCAAATTTCGAGGGTAAATATGACCCTGATTCATATATTGATTGGGAAATTGAGGTAGAAGAAATATTTGGTAGCCATGATTTTTCTGAGCATAAGAAACTAAATGATGCCACTAAAAGCTTTTTCGGTTTTGCTTCAGTTTGGTGGAGGAATTATTGCAGGGAAAATATTTGTAATAAACCTACTACTTGGAAAGCTTTAAAACTCGTTATGCGAAACCGATTTGTTCCTTCATACCATGCTAGTGATTTACTTAGAAAATTGCAACGTTTAGCACAAGGCAATGACACCGTTGAAGACTATTATCATAATTTATGTATTGCTTTGTTTCGTTGTGGCATCGAAGAATGTGAAGAAGCTACCATGCATAGATTCTTAATGGGATTAAACCATGATGTTTATGCATTGCCACATTTTGATACAAATCACTCTTACCCACCACAAAAGGTACAACGACTGTCACATGCTCTACATCATGGTAGAAACACACATCATCAGGTTACTTCTTTGCCAAATTTCGAGGGTAAATATGACCCTGATTCATATATTGATTGGGAAATTGAGGTAGAAGAAATATTTGGTAGCCATGATTTTTCTGAGCATAAGAAACTAAATGATGCCACTAAAAGCTTTTTCGGTTTTGCTTCAGTTTGGTGGAGGAATTATTGCAGGGAAAATATTTGTAATAAACCTACTACTTGGAAAGCTTTAAAACTCGTTATGCGAAACCGATTTGTTCCTTCATACCATGCTAGTGATTTACTTAGAAAATTGCAACGTTTAGCACAAGGCAATGACACCGTTGAAGACTATTATCATAATTTATGTATTGCTTTGTTTCGTTGTGGCATCGAAGAATGTGAAGAAGCTACCATGCATAGATTCTTAATGGGATTAAACCATGATGTTTATGATATACTTGTGCACAAAGAATATTATTCCATCAATGATTTGTTCCGTCTTGCTTGTAAAGTTGAACAAAATATTAATAGACACGTACTTGAGATAAAGAAACACACGGTGAAACACCCTACACGAAGTTTTGTTTCAGTTACTTCTTCTCATGCGAAAAATGCTATGGTTGTTGGACCAAATGCAACGAGAGCCACAACACTCCGAGCTTGTGGCATGATGCCACTGACAATACCTACATCTTCTGATATAGCCATCGAAGGTAATAAGAAAGGTATTGAATCTACCCTTCCACATGAGATTGTTCCATGTCATGCTAAATTAAAAGCTTCATGTGTTGAGTTGAATGAAATGCCATCTGTTTTGATCACGCAATTTGTGATGGATAATTGTGTTGCTACATTGGATAACTTGTGTGATCAAACAACTGACACACCCATTGATTTGAGTGCACCCAATGAATTAAAGGCCATTGATATTGAACCATGTGACTTACTAATTAAATCTGGTTTGGATCACGTACAATTATTGGTTAAACCTGATGAAGTATTAGCTAGAATTTCTCATGCTAATTCTTTGTATTATGTTTTATCGAATCCACCTATGTCTTTGTCACATGCGAGAAATAACATAGTTGAAATCACATGTTTGAGTTCCGTGAAAAGTATTGATGCACCTAATCTTACTTTTAACTTGATTGGTGAGGATTGTGTAGACAATGAATTTTTGGTGCATAGAATTTGCATCACATGTGATGATCTTGCTAGCTTGAAAGATAATATTAATAATCCAATGCTTGATCATTTTAATATGACCTCCAACATTGTTGTTGATTACATGTCAAATAGCATATTGCATGATTGCTTATCTACACATGCTAATTTCGATAAACCTAATAGTTATCTACCTATCTTGGGATGGTTTAATGATGAACATTACAAATTGGATGACATAAATATGTGCTTCACTTATATGTGCAAACTAAGTTGTAATACTTCACCTTGGTATATTTCTTGTGCTAATTATTTGGACTTTCATCTCATATCATATGCTAATTACTCATGTATCAAGACATTAATAGTGCAACAACAGAGAGAAGTTAAAATGGATGACTTATACATATACCACCTATACACCTTGTCTCTTTTGTTAGTCTATTTTCAGATTATCCAAAGCCGAGGACGGCTTTGTTTTCAAGAAAGGGAGAATGATGTGGACATGGCCTTTATGGATACAACCGAAAATATTATCCTCATATAAAATAATCAGGTGATTTCTGTTAATAATTATTATATAAATTATTATTTTGTTACTCCGAATAGGAATACGACACTTTCTTTTATTATATGCAGGATTACAGAAGACATGCACAAACCTTGCGTGAATATGCGAGGACTAACTGAGCGATGTTCGAGGGAGTCAAACAACACCAATAGTGATGTGACAGCGGCCCGATCTTTCGATGAGAGTGGGGATAATTATCGATTTGGTGGATTTTAACCTTGACGACCCGGCTATACCGTACCCGACGATACGCCTCGACAATCGCTAAACCAATCTCCGATGGTTATTGACCTTGCCGTAGGCACGATCAACCTGAACAACGAGGTTCGAGTTCCTGCAAGCAACCGAAGAACCGGCAAGAACAAAGGTGAATTGCAACTGAAATTGCGGATAATAAACTGAGCACACGAACTAGATGAAAAAGTTGGGGTTCCACTGTGGATCTGACAAGGCGGTAGTCCTACGTCTCGTAGATGCGAATTGTAGCGATGGCTAGACAATACAATAAAACCCGAGTCTAAACCCTAATCTAGAATAGCTATTTATTAGTACGGCCGCCACCTTATCTATTGATCTCGCGAACGCCGTGGCTACTTTGGATACACGGCCGTATAGAGGCCAAACATATGGGTCAGCCCATAGTTGTACTACTAGCATATCAATAAAAAAATCCTTAGGCCCATCACGTTGCTTCTCTTGCTCCATGAAGTAAAAACCAACTTGTGTCGCCCTCGTGCCTTTGTCAAGGTGCACGTAGTATGCATGATGGATGGCTGGTTGTTGTGGTAGAAGCCATGCATGCAACGACTTATGATACTGCCGTTGGTTGACATAAGCATCTCATGGATGTTGAAACTTGAGAACATATGCATGTCTATTGGTGTTGTTTGACTCCCTCGGACATCGCTCAGTTAGTCCTCGCATCTTCACGCAAGGTTTGTGCATGTCTTCTGTAATCCTGCATATAATAAAATAAAGTGTCGTATTCCTATTCGGAGTAACAAAATAATAATTTATATAATAATTATTAATAGACATCACCTGATTATTTTATATGAGGATAATATTTTCGGTTGTATCCATAAAGGCCATGTCCACATCAATGTTGATGGAGATGCTATTGCTCAAGATGATGTGTATGCGGAACAAGAAGAGATTCATTACAATCCCATTGGTGACTTGGATGTCATTATGCATCAACAAGACATGGACCGTAACCTGCCTTATAGTCGTATGTGTAGGTATGAGTCGGATGATGAGGGTCCACGGGAAGAATTGGATGGATTCACGGCGCAAGAAAAGCAAGTCCACAAGAAGGTCAATGGCAAGGAAAGAGGACCCTCTTTGTTTCATGATCTTAGTCTTGCCGACGAGGCCGTTGTTGATGGTGGCATGAGGTTGGGCTTGGTTGAACCATCAACTTGCCCGAGGATGGGTGATCCAAGGCCACTGGGTGAGGATGAGAATGCTCATTTGAAGAAAGGGATCAAGTTTGGTTGTCTGCAAGAGTTCAAGATATGCTTGAGTGACTATGCCATTCGGAACCATTGGCCATTCGTTGTTGGTCATTCGAACCAAAAAGTGCGCTACACCATCAAATGTGACAAAGAAGGTTGCCCATGGAAGGTCCATGGAAGAAAGATCAAGGAAACTGGGCAATGGGAGTTGAAGAGTTGTGTGGCCACCCATGAGTGCATACCGCCGGAGAAAGCGGACCAAAGCAAGGGACACCGCCAACTCACGTCCGAGTATCTAGGCTACAAATTGTTGAATGAGATATCCCATGATCCAACCATGAAGGTGCAGTTCCTCATGAGTTCGGTCTTTGAACGATTCGGGTACAAGGTCAAGTATGGAAAGGTGTGGATGGCCAAGGAAAACGCTATAAGGATGCTGCATGATGATTATGTCGCCGCGTACAATATTCTTCCGAGAATGTTGGGAGCCATTGCTCATCGTAACCCGGGCATGGCCATAAGGTTGAGTCAATCGAGGGAGTGTCTCATCGAGATTTTTGGAGCTTTGGGCAATGCATCGATGCATTTAGGCATTACCTCCCCATCTTGTCAATTGATGGCACATTCTTGACCAGAAAGTACAAGGGCACGTTGATGGTGGCAATGGCCCACTCATCCGATGATAATGTGTTGCCCGTGGCATTTGCGTTGGTGCCTTCCGAGCATGATGATAATTGGGAGTGGTTTATGGATCATGTGAGGACGAAGGTGATTGGCCCCAAAAGAGAGGTGTGCATCATATTGGATTGCCATCATGGGATTCAGAAAGCAATAGAAGTTGACATTCCAGTCTATCCAAAGCTCCAACACCGTTGGTGCATGAGGCATTTCGTGGCAAACTTTTACCGTGCATGCAAGAGTAAGGAGTTTTTCAAAGATCTTACCCATGTTTGTGTGGCATTCAACACCGACACATTCCAAAGCCGCTATGATAAACTATTCAAGGCATTGGAGAAGAACAAAGGAGGGAGAGAATCTTGACAAGGCATCTTCCGGAGAAGCATAAGTGGTCACGTGCGTACGACTAAGGAGGTCTCTGATATGGAGACATGACAAGTAACATGGTGGAATGCTTCAACAATGTGCTCAAGGGTGTCCATTCCTTGCCGGTCACTGCAATAGTGAAATATACCTTCTTCAAGCTCAGTGAGTATTTTCTGAGGCATTCTGAAGTGACGGCCAAATGGATAGGTGAGAAAATGGAATTTCCCTTCAAAGTTGAGGATTGGTTGAAGTATCAAGCGCGGAAATCTTTGCATCAACAAATCATTAGTTTCAATGAAAAAGAACAAATCTACCAAGTCGATGAGCTGGGTGGCACAACAAGGGAAGGCATGACGTACAGTGGAGTACGTATGAGGTGTGCCTCAAGAACCGGTGGTGTTAGTGTGAGAGACCTCACAAGTATCATTGGCCTTGCTCGCATGTGATGACCACCGCAAGGTTCAGAAACTTGAACGTATCCGATGGTACCACCGTGCAGTCGCATGAGTTCACATTGGAACAAACGAGGTTGACATGGGCTCCTAGGTTTCATCCCTTCCTCGATCAGTCACGGTGGCCTGAGTATGATGGGCCACACATCGTCCCCGACCCCGAACTCATGGTGCCTACAAAGGGAAGTAGAAGAAAGAAGAGGTTTAGGGGTGATATGGATGATCTAGCTGGATACACCTGAATGAAACAATTTGGTAGCGGCCATTTCATGGAGGCACCGGACATCAATAGTTGTGGTCAATGTGACGAGCTAGGACACAATGTTAGGAAATGCACCAAAAAGCCACGGACCGATGCCGACACTCCGGATCCCACTAGTCAAACGGGTGCCCGAAGAGAAGGTACCGGTGGCACACAAGGAGGTAGGAGTGGAATCTTGGTGGTAGTGGACGAGGAGACACTATTAGCAGGCATGGGGGACGGTCGACTCTTAGAGGAGCCGGTGGCCGTGGTCGTAGGACGAGAAGGGTTGATAGCGGAAGGCTTATTGACATCTTGCTTAACCCGGATGGTTGAAATAATGTGAATGGTACTTAAATTTATTGTCTTAATTAACCCGGTCTTGTTATTTGTTTTTCTTGCATATATACATGTTATTTTACTTTACTAACAACCAAAATTTTCTTTATAGGCATGGCTTCTTCTGGTTCCATGACGAGGCCCCTGTGTGCTAACCACGAGGACATGCCGGACAAGTGGACAGATGCCGAGTAGGATAAGGTGAAGGACAAAGATATGAGAACTCCATCATGTTGGTGTGGAGATGTTTTGCAAAGTTAAGGTATCCACCAACCGCATGAAATCATGGACAGAAGGAAGAAGATATTTTGTTTGTCCCAACTATGCCTATGATCGTCCTCGTCTAGCTCACGCCTATGATGTACCGCCGGTAAGTTGTTGAAGTTCGAAGAGTATCCAACTGTTGCTATAACTTGAACCTATCTTACTAATGACCACATTTGTTCTTTATTCATACGTAGTCGCCACCTCCACTTTGTAAGTACTTCACATGGATAGATCAAGATGTGCCAGAAGATGTTAAAAAAGATCAACATCGAGATTGTCTAAGGAGGCATCAGTTGTTTGAATAAGCATTTCAGAGAGGCTTGGATGAAGAGCATCGTGAAAAGGAGAAGATGGAGCAAAAGAAGCGTGAGGAGGAGAGGGCACACAAGGAGAAGATTGCTCATCAAGAGGAGAGAGCAAGAAAGCTTGCAAGGGCTCGTGAAGCCCAAGAGGAGGATGAGGCACGCGACAATAAAGGAAAATGGCCTCGTGTGACCCAATAAGGCCTTCGTCTCAAGAAACTTGTCATGAACTATGTCTTCGATTTGAGAAACCTGTGAAGAACCATGTCTTTGATTTGTGAAAATTGTGTTGAACTATGTACTTTATTTGCGAAAGCTGTCATGAACTATGTACTTTATTTGCGAAACCTGTCGTGAACTATGTCTTTGATTTCTGAAACTTGTGATATGCCTTTGCCTATACCTAGTGTTCCTTGGGAGGATATATCTATGGACTTTGTTTTAGGTTTACCTAGAACAAAGAAGGGGAGGGATAGCATATTTGTTGTCGTGGATAGGTTCTCGAAAATGGCACACTTTATACCATGTCATAAAAGCGATGATGCTGTTAATGTTGCTGATTTGTTCTTTCGTGAAATTATTCGCTTACATGGTGTGCCAAATACTATTGTTTCAGATCGTGATACTAAATTTCTTAGCCACTTTTGGAGATGTTTATGGGCTAAGTTGGGGACTAAGCTGCTTTTTAGTACTACTTGTCACCCCCAAACTGATGGACAAACTGAAGTAGTCAATAGAACATTGTCTACTATGCTTAGGGATGTTTTGAAGAATAACAAGAAAATGTGGGAAGAATGCTTGCCTCATATTGAATTTGCTTATAATCGTTCATTGCATTCTACTACTAAGATGTGCCCTTTTGAAATTGTGTATGGTTTCCTACCTCGTGCACCTATTGATTTGTTGCCTCTTCCATCTTCAGAGAAGGTTAATTTTGATGCTAAAGAACGCTCTGAATTGATTTTAAAAATGCATGAGTTAACTAAGGAAAACATTGAGCGTATGAATGCTAAATATAAACTTGCTGGAGATAAGGGTAAAAACCATGTTGTGTTTGCGCCTGGAGATCTTGTTTGGTTACATTTGCGTAAAGATAGATTTCCTAATCTGTGCAAATCAAAGCTAATGCCACGTGCTGATGGTCCTTTTAAGGTGTTAGAGAAAATAAATGATAATGCATATAATCTTGAGCTACCTGTAGATTTTGGGGTTAGTCCCACTTTTAACATTGCAGATTTGAAGCCTTATTTGGGTGAGGAAGATGCGCTTCCATCGAGGACGACTTCATTTCAAGAAGGGGAGGATGATGAGGACATCAATACCATTGTTACACCCACAGCCCCTACTGTTACATATACTGGACCAATTACTAGAGCTCGCGCACGCCAATTAAATTACCAGGTACTTTCGTTTCTTGGTAATGATTCTAATGTTCATGAGATTATGATGCTGCCTAAATTGGATACATTTGTTTTGCTTACAAATGAAGGGCCTAGCTTGGAGAAGGATGAACACTGGAGCAAGAACACGCATGGAACTTGATGGCATGCGCAAGGGATCGAAAACGGAGTTACAAGTGATGATTCAGACTTTGAAGCCGCCATAAGGATGCATGAAGCCATGGACGAAATATACAAGATGCCACTTCATAATATTCGTCCATAGGCTATTCTAGGTGCTGCGTCACCTTATTAATGGGCCAGGCCCATGTAATTTCGAAATACTTAAGTATAGGCTATTTTTAGAGTCCGTATGTGTGGGGAAACAAGAGTTAGGGTTGGTTTCGGACCCCACCCTCAAGGGCCACGAAATTCCCCTCTCTTCCTCCCATATATACAGCCCTTAGGGCGTCGTTTAGACTTTGGGTTTTGTTTAGATTAAAAGTTCGCCATAGATGCAACTTCGCGTACTTCGTTTGTGTCCAACGACCAGACCAAGACGTCACAGAACCCCACCTTGATCAATAAAGCTTTCATCTTATATTCGCAATATCCAGATTGCAATCTCAGTTTCTTGCTTGTTCTTCGTTTGCTCGCAGGAAACAGGCCCTCGTGGTCAGGTTGATCGTGCTCCGGCGTGGTCAATAACCCCTCGGAAGTTGGATTAGCGATTGCTAAGGCGCGACGTCTCGCACGTTCATAGTCGGATCGTCAAGGTCAACTCCCACAGAAAACGATAGCTACCATCTCATCGAAACATCGGGACACCTTTGCCTCTATCAATGGCGGTAGGGTTGGTCACCCTACGGCTTGCTCTACTGCCTGTCCTATGACCAAATCGGCCACAATTTCTGCGATAGGGTTGGCCACCCTACTGCCAGGGTTCATGGCAGTACGGTTGGTCACCCTACTGCTAGGGTTCATGGCAGTAGGGTTGGCCACCCTACGGTCTGCTCTGTTTCCTGTCCTGTGACCAAATCGGCCATTCTTTCTGAGGTAGGGTTGGCCGGCCTACCGCTGAAGCCCATGGCGGTAGGGTTCTGATCCCTATCCCTTTCCCTTTTTTTAGCCCTTTGCCTTTCCATTTCTTAGAAACTTGTATGAACTAAGCATCCACAAATGACATCCAGAAATGATCGAGTAGCAAATACATACATAACTGACCATAGTTCATTACACCCACAAATGACATTTGTTCAAATGACTTAAAACATCTACCGATTTGAATGACATGAGTTCAAACTAGAAGCTAAAGCTAGAGCATACATTTTCTACAACGAAAAATAGATCTAAAACGTATAAGATGTTCAATTTGTTTGACATGTTCAGGATTAGGCTTTAGTTGATAATCCGAGGATCCCGCCCAATTCTCCAACACACCTTTCGTTTTGCCGAACCAGACCCATTGAGCACGGCGTTCCAGAATCTCTAACATGCCTTGTGTGATTGCCCATCCAATGACCTGTCCGGGTTTTGTCAAGTCCAGCTCGCAGAATTCTTCTTTGCTAATAAAGAACCCAATCTCTGCAAGCATATTCCATCTCATGCAGCTCATTAAGTATCTTCTGTTTTTCTTTCACAAGCCTCCGGATTTTTTTCTCCTTAAGATCAGAAGGTTCCTCCATAAAGAGATACTTGTTGAAATCCATCATGGCCGCATTTGCCTCATCATTACTCTTGAACCATGCTTCAAGCTCCCTCTTGATACCAAGCTATTGCTCAGCTACAACCTTCTCACACGCTACCACTAGACTCATAGATGCAATGCCATAACACTTCTCATATGCTATATTCATCTCCGGGGTCCTGTTTTCCATGCTACATGAAATGGAATAAATAAAACTTAACTCAAATGATACAAAACAAACACAAAGCATAACTTATTTAGAATTACCTAATACACAAAGTTCTCACTGGTTCAAATGACATAGGTTGCATAAATGATAACGGTACATGCCATTACAGTCCAAATGACACTACAACATCATGTGTTTCAATCCCCTCTATTAGTCCATCAATGAGACATCTTTGTCCTACGACCCCGGGTTGCAACAAATGACATCATTTCTTTCACGGACCCAAGCCCAACGGGATGCCCAACTAGGTATCCCCGATGATGGTTGCCTAACTAGCTAGTCAATGATCTGGCCAGGGTTGTTAAAGTCCATCTCATTCACTTCATCCCTTGTTCCACATAATGCAATTTGCCTTGCAAGAGCACGTCTATGAATTTTCTTTTCATTCTTGAGATTGCTTATGTTTTTCTCTTTAGCTTGGTATAAATTAACTTTGTCATCGTCCCACTTCGACACATAATACTTTGAAAAATCTCTACAAGCCGCATTCAATGCATCGGCGGCTTTGACCCACAAGTCCATCTTTTCCTCAATGACTGCATGTTCATGCTTCGCCGCTGCCTCCACAGAAGTCTCAACAAAGATGAGCAATCCCATCTTACAAGTCGAGGGATTACTATAACGGTCATCCAAGGCAAAAATCCTAACTGTCTCTTGACAAAAACTATAACCCTAGGACTAGATCGAGCTACAATTCGAGAGGTAACTACTATAACGTTCGTCATATAGGTATTTACTTAAGCATAACCCTAACCATAACCTTAACCGTAACCATATCATTAAACCTAACCCTAACAAAACCCTAAATGATATTTCTTACTACCCAAACAATGCTAGTCACACAATACATTGTCGAAGCACAAACATTACCCTAAATGCATAATATACATTGATTTCACCACAACAAAACCATGAACTAGGGTTTCCAACAAAATGAGCAAAATGCATGATTTGAACCAACAAAATGAAGGGGGGATGGGAGAGGTACCTTGGGTGATGCATGATACGTCTCCAAGGTATCTATAATTTTTGATTGTTCCATGTTGTTTTATTATCAATCTTGGATGTTTTGTAATCATTTTATAGTCATTTTATATCATCTTTTGGTACTAACCTATTGACATAGTGCCAAGTGCCAGTTACTATTTTCTCCATGTTTTTTACATGGCAGAAAATCAATATCAAACGGAGTCCGAATGCCACAAAACTTTACGGAGATTTTTTATGGACCAGAAGGAAGATGTTGGGCCCTGGTTGCACCTGGGTGGGAGTCCTGAGGAGGGGACAACCCACCAGGGCGTGGCAGGAGGCCCAGGCGTGCCCTGGTGGGTTGTGCCCACCTCGGGTGCCCCCCGAACCACCTCTTTCCTCTATAAATACCCCCAAAATCCGAGAACCTAGGGGAGTCGACGAAATATTCATCCAGCCGCCGCAGAGTCTAGAACCACCAGATCCAATCTAGACACCATCACAGAGGGGTTCACCACCTCCATTGGTGCCTCTCCGATGATGCGTGAGTAGTTCTTTGTGGACCTTCGGGTCCGTAGTTAGTAGATAGATGGCTTCATCTCTCTCTCTTGATTCTCAATACAATGGTCTCTTGGAGATCCATATGATGTACCTCTTTTGCGGTGTGTTTATTGGGATCGATGAACTTTGAGTTTATGATCATATCTATCTTTTTACATCCATGAAAGTATTTGAATTTCTTTGATCTGTTTTATGCATGATCTCTTATAGGCTCGTATTTGTTCTCTGATATTTGGGTTTTGTCTGGACAACATGATCTATTTATCTTGCAATGGGAAGAGGTGCCCAGTAGTGGGTTCGATCTTACGGTGCTTGATCCTAGTGACAGAAAGGGAACCGACACGTATGTATTGTTGCTACTAAGGATAAAAAGATGGGATATATATCTACCGCCATAGATAAACGGATCACGTCTACATCATGTCATCATTCTTATTGCATTACTCTGTTTTTCTGTGAACTTAATACACTAGATGCATGCTGGATAGCGGTCGATGTGTGGAGTAATAGTAGTAGACGCAGGCAGGAGTCGGTCTACTAATCTTGGACGTGATGCCTATGTAATGAGCATTGCCTGGATATTGTCATAATTATTTGAGGTTCTATCAATTGCCCCACAGTAATTTGTCTACCCCTCGTTTGCTATTTTTCTCAAGAGAAGCCACTAGTGAAACCTACGGCCCTCGGGTCTTCTTTCTCATATATTTGCCTTTGCGGTCTATTTTTATTTGCTTTTATTTTCAGATCTATTAATCCAAAAACCCAAAAATAATTTGCTGCAATTTATTTTATTTGTGATCTATTTATTTAATCTACTACAACTTTCTCCCGTCACACACCAATTTCTGGCACCGTTACTCGAAAGGGATTGATGACCCCTTTAACACGTCGGGTTGCGAGGATTTGTTATCTGTGTGCAGGGGCTGTTTACGTTGTGTTGCTTGTTTCTCCTACTGGTTCGATAACCTTGGTTTCATATCTGAGGGAAATACCTACCGCCGTTGTGCTGCATTATCCCTTCCTCTTTGGGGAAATACCGATGTAGCTTCAAGCGACATCAAAAGGAATTTCTGGTGCCGTTGCCGGGGAGGATCTTCATCACAACCAGGTTCCTAATCACAAATCTCATATCCTCACAATTTACATTATTTTCCATCTGCCTCTCGTTTTCCTCTCCCCACTTCACAAAAATTGCCGTTTTATTCGCCTCTCTTTTTCCGTTCGTCGTTTTCTTGCCAGATCTATTTTGAGTGCAATCTTGTTGTGTGGTCACCATGACACAAGAGAACACCAAGTTATGTGATTTCTCAAATACCAACAACAACGATTTTATTGGCACTCCGCTTGCTCCTCCCGCCACTAGTGCGGAGACTTGCGATATTAATACTGTTTTGCTGAATCTTGTTATGAAAGACCAATTTTCCGGTACTCCTAATGAGGATGCCGTATGCCATCTTAATACCTTCATGGAATTATGCGATGTGCAAAATAAAAAAGATGTGGACAATGATGTGGTCAAGATGAAATTATATCCGTTTTCCTTGCATGATTCTGCAAAAATTTGGTTCTCTTCTTTGCCAAGCAATAGTATCGATTCTTGGAATAAGTGCAAAGAAGATTTTATCACTAAGTATTTTCCTCCCGCAAATATTATTTCCCTTAGAACCCAGATCATGAATTTCAAGCAACTTGAACATGGGCATGTTGCACAATCTTGGGAAAGGATGAAAAAGATGCTAAGGAATTGCCCAACTCATGGGTTAAATCTTTGGATGCTCATACAATTTTTTTTCTGCGGACTGAATTTTGTCTCTCGTAATCTTTTAGATTCCGCCACAGGTGGTACTTTTATGTAAATTAATTTGGGTGAAGCCACCAAATTGCTTGACAATATCATGGAAAATTATTCGCAATGGCATACCGAAAGGGCTCGTACTAGTAAAAAAAAGTTAATTCAGTTGAAGAAATTTCTTCTTTGAGTGAAAAAGTTGATGCTCTTATGAAATTGGTTGCTAGTATAAGTGCTCCTATTTATCTTAATGATATGCCTTTGTCTACTTTGATTGAGCAAAATAGTGATGCTATTTATGTGAATTTTATTTCTCGCAATAATTTCAACAACAATGCTTATAGGGGTAATTTTAATCCTAGGCCTTTTCCTAGTAATTCCTCTAAGAATTATGGTAATTCCTATGGAAATCAATCTTATAATAATAATAGGAACACCTCTGATCTTGAGAATAATATTAAAGAATTTATCAACACACAAAAAGTTTTCAACACTTCCATAGAAGAAAAGTTGAGTAAGATTGATGATTTGTCTACAAGTGTTGATAGAATTGCTCATGATGTGGAAAATCTCAAGATGAAATTTTTTGTGCCTAAAGTAGATGAATCAATTAAAGCTCTTTATGTTTCTATGGATGAAAGTAAGAAAAGAATTGCTATGCTTAGAGCTAAAAGAGAATTTTTACAAAAAGCTTTTTCTAGTGATTATTCTTGCAAAGGTGATGAAGATCTTAAAATGATTGGTACTTCTTCTATTGGTTCTTTGATTAGTAAAGTTAAGAATGATGAAAAAGGGACTGGAGAAGAGTCAAGTTTACGTAGAAGGCGTCCCAATATTTTGGAGGGTGAAAATGTTGTTGAGAAAAATGATGAAAGTGGGTTTGGAGAGGTCAAAACTTTAGCTAGTGATGCACTCACTCTTTTGGATTCCATAGAATTTAATTATGATAGTTGCTCTTTGATTGATTGTATTCCTTTGTTGCAATCCATGATGAACTCACCCCATGCTTATGAAGAAAACAAAGCTTTTACTAAACATATTGTTGATGCTATGATGAAAGCTCTTGAAGAAAAATTGGAATTAGAAGTTTCAATTCCTAGAAAATTGCATGATGAGTGGAAACCTACTATCAAAGTCCAGATTAAAAATTATGAGTGTTTTTCTTTGTGTGACTTGGGTGCTAGTGTTTCTACAATTCTGAAATCTTTATGTGATATGCTTGGTCTTACCAATCTTGAAGAATGTTCCTTGAATTTGCACTTGGCGGATTCTACTATTAAAAAGCCTATGGGAAGAATTAATGATATTCTTATTCTTGCAAATAGAAATTATGTGCCCATAGATTGTATTGTTCTTGATATTGATTGCAATCCGTCTTGTCCAATTATTCTTGGTAGACCGTTTTTACGAACTATCGGTGCCGTGATTGATATGAAAGAAGGCAATATTTAAGTTCCAATTTCCATTGAGGAAGGGTATGGAACACTTTCCTAGAACTAGAATTAAGCCACCTTATGAATCAATCATGAGGGCATCTTATGGATCTCGAACCAAAGATTACAAAACTTAGATCCTTACTTTATGCCTAGCGAAGGGCATAAAACTATAGCGCTTGTTGGGAGGCAACCCAATGAATAAAATTTATTTTTGCTTTTCCTTCCTGTTTTTGAGTGTTAGCACAATTATTCTACTATTATTATTGTGTTTTTGTATTTTAATTTGTGTTTGTGCCAAGTAAAGCCTTTAGGATCTTCTTGGGCAATAGTTTTTTGATCTTGCTGAAAAAACAGAAAGTTTTGCACTCATGAAATTAATTTTCATTTTTTACAAGAGAGCGATAAAATACCCATTCCAATTGCAGTAGATCAACATACAAATTTCTCAGGTCGTCCTAATGTTTCAGAGTTTTTTGAGTTACAGAAGTATTCGAAATAGTCAGATTGCTACAGACTGTTCTGTTTTGACAGATTCTGTTTTCTTTGTGTTGTGTGCTTATTTTTGATGGATCTATGGTTTTATTTGATGAGTTTTTGCCATAGAAAAGTTGGAATACAGTAGATATAATACAAAAACAAAATATGAATTGGTTTGATTCAACACTTATAGTAGTGATTTATTATTCTTATACTAACGGATCCCACGAAGGCTTTGTTGAGTTTTGTGTGATTGAAGTTTTTCAAGTTTTGGGTTATCTTTCGATGGATGAAGGAAGGATGTAAGAGCCTAAGCTTGGGGATGCCCAGGCATCCCAAGCTATTATCCAAGAATGAGCAACCAACTAAGCTTGGTGATGACCCCGAGTGGCACCCCCGCTTTCTTCCAACAACTATCGGTATTTTACTCGAGACTATATTTTTATTCGTCACATGATATGTGTTTTGCTTGGAGCGTCTTGTATGATATGTGTCTTTGCTTTTTTATTTTGTGTTTGAAGTCAGCAATCCTTGCTGGACACACCTATTTGAGCGAGCCAAAATTATATCTTGACTTGTTAGAATTGCTCTCTATGCTCCACTTAAATTTTTTATGAGCAATGGACGTGCTCTAGTGCTTCACTTATATCTTTTTGAGCACGGTGTGCTTTGTTATTTTTGAATAAATGCTCTCTGCTTCCCTTAGATTAATTTGAGAGTTATTAAAATTTTGATGAAATTTTCTATTACTTCACTTAAATTATTTTGAGAGAAAGAAAATTTGTTATGCTCATGATCTTCACTTATACTTGTTTGAGCTTATGAAAAGCAACACATGAAAATTAGTCCCAACGTGATAGATATCCAAGAAGGATCAGGAAAAAGAAAGAAAAAACTGTCATGAAGATCATTGGACAAAATAAACTTGATTCTTTGTAGTAGTTTTGAGATATGATGATGTGATATCTGAGTCATCTTGATGAGTAATTATGCTTTAGTAAGAATATTCGTGTTAAGGTTTGTGATTCCCTATGCATGCACCAAAGTCAATAATCATGCAATGAAATTATATCCTACTTGTGGTGCATTATTCGGTGTTAATTATGCTTAATGCTTGCTTATGAGATTATTCGTTTCTTGGTTGGTCACTTCCCAATCTTTTTGCTAGCCTTCATTTTGCACAAAGTATGGCCACTACTTGTGCATCCAAAATCCTTTAAACCAGGCTTGCCACATGAGTCCACTATATCTACCTATATGCGGTATTCTTTTGTCGTTCTAAGCAAATTTGCATGTGCCATCTCTAATTTTCAAAATAAACTTCTCTTTTGTATGTTTGTTTCGCTCGCGGAGCGGTGAGGGGTGGCTAATATTTTCCATGCTAGATGTGTTATTCTCAGGATGAGTGTTTATTCACTTGTCATTGCACGAGAGTAAGGCAAAGGTATTAGGGATGCCCAATCCTGAAATGCAAAAAAATGAATTTACTTTATGTTGTCAAATAATAAATTCCTTGGAAAGTTTTGGTATGGAGGGCAACCGTGGATACGGCTAGCCAAGGAACGTGAAAGTTATGGTGGAAAAAGGAATAAAAATTATTTTCTATTTGGGAACCTCCTATGATATATCTATGCATGGAAAGTATTAGGAACTCTAAGTCGTTTTCGTTGGTGGGATGGATACACCTCCCAAAATGTTTTTATCTCTTAGTTTTTCGCTTTGAGCTCTGGCACCTCTACAAATCCCTACTTCCCACTGCGAAGCACCAACTAGCAGGCAATATGATCGTGCTTAAGTATTGGGTGTAGTTAATATTCGAGTGTGTTTCATGAATGGATCAATGTTTGAGCATGATGGGCTAGTGATAACTTATTTTAGCGTTAATATTTTGAAAGACATGGTTGCTTGTTGATATGCTTGAGTATCTAAATTACTATGTCAAAACTAGACTATTGCTTTGAATCACATAAAAGTCCAAATGTCCATGTTATAAAGAAAAGAAAATGATATGACATGATGAACAACACTCCACATCAAAAATTCTGTTTTTATCACTTACCTACTCGAGGATGAGTAGGAGTTAAGCTTGGGGATGCTGATACGTTTCCAACGTATCTATAATTTTTGATTGTTCCATGCTGTTTTATTATCAATCTTGGATGTTTTGTAATCATTTAATATCATTTTTTGGTACTAACCTATTGACATAGTGCCAAGTGCCAGTTGCTGTTTTTTTTCATGTTTTTTACATCGCAGAAAATCAATATCAAATGGAGTCCAAATGCCACGAAACTTTACAGCTATTTTCTATGGACCAGAAGGAAGATGTTGGGCCCTGGTTGCACCTGGAGGAGTCTCGAGGAGGGGACAACCCACCAGGGCGCGCCAGGAGGCCCAGGCGCGCCCTGGTGGGTTGTGCCCACCTCGGGTGACCCCCGGACTGCCTCTTTGCTCTATAAATACCCCAAAAATCCCAGAACCCTAGGGAAGTCGACGAAATATTCATCCAGCCAACGCAGAGTCCAGAACCATCAGATCCAATCTAAGCACCATCACGGAGGGGTTCACCACCTCCATTTGTGCCTCTTCGATGATGTGTGAGTAGTTCTTTGTGGACCTTCGGGTCCGTAGTTAGTAGCTAGATGGCTTCATCTCTCTCTCTCTCTCTTGATTCTCAATACAATGGTCTGTTGGAGATCCATATGATGTAACTCTTTTGCGGTGTGTTTGTTGGGATCGATGAACTTTGAGTTGATGATCAGATCTATCTTTTTATATACATGAAAGTATTTGAGTTTCTTTGATCTCTTTTATGCATGATCTCTTATAGCCTCGTATTTCTTCTCCGATATTTGGGTTTTGTTTGGCTAACTTGATCTATTTATCTTGCAATGGGAAGAGGTGCCCGGTATTGGGTTCGATCTTACGGTGCTTGATCCCAGTGACAGAAAGGGAACCAACACATATGCATCATTGCTACTAAGGATAAACATATGAGATCTATACTACCACCATAGATAAACGGATCTTGTCTACACCTTGTCATCGTTCTTATTGCATTACTCCATTTTTCCATGAACTTAATACACTAGATGCATGCTTGATAGCGGTCGATGTGTGGCGTAATAGTAGTAGATGCAGGAAGGAGTCGGTCTACTAATCTTGGACGTGATGCCTATGTAATGATCATTGCCTGGATATCTTCATAATTATTTGAGGTTCTATCAATTTCCCAACAGTAATTTGTCTACCCACCGTTTGCTATTTTTCTCGAGAGAAGCCACTAGTGAAACCTACGTCCCCTAGGTCTTCTTTCTCATATATTTGCCTTTGCGATCTATTTTTATTTGCTTTTATTTTCAAATATATTAATCCAAAAACCCCAAAATACTTTGCTGCACATTATTTTATTTGCGATCTATTTATTTAATCTATTACAACTTTCTCCCGTCACGCACCAATTTCTGGCACCGTTGCCCGAAAGGGATTGACAACCCCTTTAACACGTCGGGTTGCGAGGACTTGTTATCTGTGTGCAGGGGCTGTTTATGTTGTGTTGCTTGGTTCTCCTACTGGTTCGATAACCTTGGTTTCATATCTGAGGGAAATACCTACCGCCGCTGTGCTGCATGATCCCTTCCTCGTTGGGGAAATACCGATGTAGCTTCAAGCGACATCAATGCAAATGCCTACGATCCATGGGACAAATCTCAAGCAATGGAGGGGGATCTAGTGGGTGATTTGGTGGGTGATGAGGACACGAACCTGGGGTAGGGTAATAGGCCTGACCTATACGTCCTACCTAAGGTCCTTGTCCAAAGAACAAAGAAGTTCAATAATCGGAAGAAGGGATCTAGCAAAGGTGTCGAGTGAAGTCCACTCGACCTACCATTCACTCGGAGACCTCTCTTTATCTAGGTCACTCGACCATGAAACCACTCGACATATAAGAAGACCTAAAGCCGCTCTACGCAGCAACGGTCAGGTATTTACTCATATACTTAATGATCATTTGTAGCACTTCAATACAGGCGTTACCTGTAACGCCACCTCTTTATGTACATTGAATCCTATGTAACAGAGGGGAGCTGGGGTCCTGGCGCACTCTATATAAGCCACCCCCCTCCTCTGGGACAAGGGTTCGCACCCCCTGTAACTCACATGCTCATAATCCAGTCGACCGCCTCCGGGCTCCGAGACGTAGGGCTATTACTTCCTCTGAGAAGGGCGTGAACTCATAAATCTTGCGTGTACAACTCCTCCATAGCTAGGATCTTGCCTTTACATTACTACCCCCCATTCTACCGTCAGACTTAGAACCACGACAGTTGGCGCCCACCGTGGGGCAGGTGTCTTAGCGACTTGTTCGAGAAGTTGCAATTTTTCTGATCCCCTTCCTCATGGTTTCAGGCGGAGGTTTGGCTGAGGGCCATGAGATCCGTCTCGGCGCGCTCGTGTTTGTCGCTGACGACTCCGCTTGGCTTCAGGAGGATCCACTCGACGTCGACGCACTCCCCGTCTGCGGGGCAATGCACTTTCACGCGTGCGTCGACGGCGTCCTTCTGCGGCAGCCGTCGACCCAGTATCGGTCGGCTCCTGTAGCTTCCCCCCTTCCTGTTGCCCGCCGGAGCAAACGTTCCAGTTGATCGAGGCTTCAGCGGTGGGTGAGGCATGCGGTGGCTCACCAGTCGGCCACCCCCCAAGTCGCGGCAATCGAGCCCGACGAAACTCTCTATGGCCTGTTCGATCTGTCGACTGGCTCCGTAGAGACTGCATCCGAGTGCGACAGCAGCAACCCTGCGGCGGAAGTTTTGATGGTCAGTGGACCACGCAGTCCTCCTGGCTTCACCCGTGAAGACGGAGGTGATGGTGGCGGCGATCCGTCGCGTGTCCACAAAGAGTACCGACCCGAACCCCTCTCTTCACAGAGGAGGGAGGAATTTCGCCGTCGGAACATGGATGCACTTCACACTCCTATCGTTGGAGAAACCCCTGAGGCCCAGGCCTTGGAAGAGGCGCGCCTGGCCAACTTGGCTGAGCCCACTCGTCTGGAGAACCTCCAGCGCGCACTTGACGAGCGTGCTCGGTAGCGTGCTCCCGAATCGAGTCGACGTCAACTTTTCCACCTCCGACTCAGGTATACCGAACTCCAATCCAGAATCTTGCAGCTGTGGCCCGAATAGCGGAGTCAATTCAACCTTCTCAGTCAGAAGCTGGTCGAGGTTTGGTGCAGATCCGGGCTTTGCTCCGAGCCGCGGGAGAGCAGAATACAGTAATATCTCAGTCACGGAATAGGATTCACAGCAGATCCGTAGTTGCAGACACAGTCCAGTTGGCTCACAGCCCGAGATCACCCCCGAGGCGTGAGGGACGTGGAGACCGACAAGATCAGTATAGGAACCGTGAGCAGTATGATCACCGACTCGATCACGATGATCATCGTCGAGGGCCCACGCCTCCCCCAAGGAGTGGATCATACGTGCCTCGGCAGCAGGATGACAGAGGCCCTCATAGTGGTGGGCGAAGGATTCCATTCGACCCCAGGGAACCAGGCTTTGATGCGAGATCTATTCTCGTTCAGGGTTTGGTCAACAAAAATAGATCTCACAGAGAAGGCCCCGACAGAGATTTTCCAACCAGCAGTAGAATGCATGTCTCAGGCCCAGAATGCTTCAGAAGAGCCATCAGGGCTGCGGTGATTCCTCCCAACTTCAGGTTGGCGACTAGAGTCAGTAAGTTCACTGGTGAGTCCAAGCCTGACACTTGGCTTGAAGATTACCAAGTGGTTGTACAGATCGGTGGTGGCAACGATGAAGTGGCCACGAAGCACCTTCCTTTGATGCTAGAGGGCTCGGCCAGGGCGTGGCTGAATCAGTTAGCTCCTGCTAGTATTTATACTTGGGAAGATCTTGCTCGAGTATTTGTCAGAACATTTGAAGGTACTTGCAAGCAGCCAACAGGGTAGACAGAATTACAGTGTTGTGTTCAGAAACCGAATGAAACTTTGAGGGATTATATCCAGAGATGGATCACGTTGCACCACACAGTGGAGAATGTGTCAGATCATCAAGCAATTTGTGCCTTCAAAGAAGGCGTTAAGTATCGGGAGTTGAATCTGAAATTCGGTCGGTCAGGAGATATGACTCTGAATCAGATGATGGAGATTGCCACCAAGTACGCTAATGGTGAAGAAGAAGACCGACTCCAGAGTGGCAAGCACAAAGCAGTAACCCACAAAACCGGAGGAGGAAACTCCAGTCGAAAGCAGAAGCGCAAAGCCGAGCCAGCCGCTCCTGGTGAAGCCTTAGCCGTGACTCAGGGGAAGTTCAAGTGATGAGGACATCAATACCATTGTTACACCCACAGCCCCTACTGTTACATATACTGGACCAATTACTAGAGCTCGCGCACGCCAATTAAATTACCAGGTACTTTCGTTTCTTGGTAATGATTCTAATGTTCATGAGATTATGATGCTGCCTAAATTGGATACATTTGTTTTGCTTACAAATGAAGGGCCTAGCTTGGAGAAGGATGAACATTGGAGCAAGAACACGCATGGAGTTGATGGCATGCGCAAGGGGATCAAGAACGGAGTTACAAGTGATGATTTCAGGACTTTGAAGCCGCCATAAGGAGTGCATGAAGCCATGGACGAAATATACAAGATGCCACTTCATAATATTCGTCCATAGGCTATTCTAGGTGCTGCGTCACCTTATTAATGGGCCAGGCCCATGTAATTTCGAAATTCTTAAGTATAGGCTATTTTTAGAGTCGGAGCAAGAACACGCATGAAGTTGATGGCATGCGCAAGGTGATGAGGACATCAATACCATTGTTACACCCACAGCCCCTACTGTTACATATACTGGACCAATTACTAGAGCTCGCGCACGCCAATTAAATTACCAGGTACTTTCGTTTCTTGGTAATGATTCTAATGTTCATGAGATTATGATGCTGCCTAAATTGGATACATTTGTTTTGCTTACGAATGAAGGGCCTAGCTTGGAGAAGGATGAACATTGGAGCAAGAACACGCATGGAGTTGATGGCATGCCCAAGGGGATCAAGAACGGAGTTACAAGTGATGATTTCAGGACTTTGAAGCCGCCATAAGGAGTGCATGAAGCCTTGGACGAAATATACAAGATGCCACTTCATAATATTCGTCCATAGGCTATTCTAGGTGCTGCGTCACCTTATTAATGGGCCAGGCCCATGTAATTTCGAAATACTTAAGTATAGGCTATTTTTAGAGTCCGTATATGTGGGGAAACAAGAGTTAGGGTTGGTTTCGGACCCCATCCTCAAGGGCCACGAAATTCCCCCCTCTTCCTCCATATATACAGCCCTTAGGGCGTCGTTTAGACTTTGGGTTTTGTTTAGATTAAAAGTTCGCCATAGCTGCAACTTCGCGTACTTCGTTTGTGTCCAACGACCAGACCAAGACGTCACAGAACCCCACCTTGATCAATAAAGCTTTCATCTTATATTCGCAATATCCCGATTGCAATCTCAGTTTCTTGCTTGTTCTTCGTTTGCTCGCAGGAAACAGACCCTCGTGGTCAGGTTGATCGTGCTCCGGCGTGGTCAATAACCCTCGGAAGTTGGTTTAGCGATTGCTAAGGCACGACGTCTCGCACGTTCGTAGTCGGATCGTCAAGGTCGACTCCCATAGAAAACGATAGCCACCATCTCATCGAAACATCGGGACACCTTAGCCTCTATCAAAGGGCCACGAAATTCCCCCCTCTTCCTCCATATATACAGCCCTTAGGGCATCGTTTAGACTGTGGGTTTTGTTTAGATTAAAAGTTCGCCATAGCTCCAACTTCGCGTACTTCGTTTGTGTCCAACGACCAGACCAAGACGTCACAGAAGCCCACCTTGATCAATAAATCTTTCATCTTATATTCTCAATATCCCGATTGCAATCTCAGTTTCTTGCTTGTTCTTTGTTTGTTCGCAGCAAACAGACCCTCGTGGTCAGGTTGATCGTGCTCCGGCGTGGTCAATAACCCTCGGAAGTTGGTTTAGCGATTGCTAAGGCGCGACGTCTCGCACGTTCGTAGTCGGATCGTCAATGTCAACTCCCACAGAAAACGATAGCCACCATCTCATCGAAACATCGGGACACCTTTGCCTCTATCACTTTGTCACAAACAATATTGCCGAACAGACTCATTCTTACATGATGGACTGATGAGGACATCAATACCATTGTTACACCCACAGCCCCTACTATTACATATACTGGACCAATTACTAGAGCTCGCGCACGCCAATTAAATTACCAGGTACTTTCTTTTCTTTGTAATGATTCTAATGTTCATGAGATTATGATGCTGCCTAAATTGGATACATTTGTTTTGCTTTCAAATGAAGGGCCTAGCTTGGAGAAGGATGAACATTGGAGCAAGAACACGCATGAAGTTGATGGCATGCGCAAGGGGATCAAGAACGGAGTTACAAGTGATGATTTCAGGACTTTGAAGCCGCCATAAGGAGTGCATGAAGCCTTGGACGAAATATACAAGATGCCACTTCATAATATTCGTCCATAGGCTATTCTAGGTGCTGCGTCACCTTATTAATGGGCCAGGCCCATGTAATTTCGAAATACTTAAGTATAGGCTATTCTTAGAGTCCGTATGTGTGGGGAAACAAGAGTTAGGGTTGGTTTCGGACCCCACCCTCAAGGGCCACGAAATTCCCCTCTCTTCCTCCATATATACAGCCCTTAGGGCGTCGTTTAGACTTTGGGTTTTGTTTAGATTAAAAGTTCGCCATAGCTGCAACTTCGCGTACTTCGTTTGTGTCCAACGACCAAAGCAAGACGTCACAGAACCCCACCTTGATCAATAAAGCTTTCATCTTATATTCGCAATATCCAGATTGCAATCTCAGTTTCTTGCTTGTTCTTCGTTTGCTCGCAGGAAACAGGCCCTCGTGGTCAGGTTGATCGTGCTCCGGCGTGGTCAATAACCCCTCGGAAGTTGGTTTAGCAATTGCTAAGGCGCGACGTCTCGCACGTTCGTAGTCGGATCGTCAAGGTCGACTCCCACAGAAAACGATAGCCACCATCTCATCGAAACATCGGGACACCTTTGCCTCTATCAGAAAAGTTGGCATTTGAAGTTGTGGATTTCCAGAGTGCTTATCACCCTATTCTGGGCAGGCCAGCTTATGCACGTTTTATGGCTCGACCATGCTATGTGTACCTCAAACTGAAGATGCCTGGTCCTAAGGGTGTGATCACTATTGCTGGCAATAGAAAGAAGGCCGAAGAGTGCTTCCAGAAGGGCTCGAAGATTGCTGATGCGCAGATGGCAGTAGTGGAATTGCAGGAATATCAGAAAAGTGCAGATCTTAGTGAGTTGCTGCGAGCTAAGAAGCCTACCACGGATTCAGCATTTCAGTCGTCCGGTGAAACGAAACCGATTCATATTCACCCGACTGATCCCAGTGCTGCTCCGACTCACATTTCAACAACACTCGATCCCAAATAGGAAGAAGCGCTCACCCAGTTCCTCTGTGAGAACTGGGACATCTTTGCATGGAAACCCTCTGACATGCCAGGTGTTCCCAGGGGACTGGCTGAGCATCGTTTGCGAGTCGACCCAAAAGTGAAACCGATTAAAAAACATCTCCGACGGTCCGCCGTACAGAAGAGAAAAGCAATCGGTGAAGAAGTGGCTCGGCTCCTGGCAGCTGAGTTTATTCGAGAGATTTACCACTCCGAGTGGTTAGCTAATGTTGTCATGGTCCCTAAGAAGGACGACTCACTTCGCATGTGCATTGACTTCAAGCATATCACTTGAGCCTGCCCGAAGGACCACTTTCCTCTCCCTCGCATCGATCAAATAGTCGATTCGACTGCGGGGTGTGAGCGTTTGTCCTTTTTGGACGCTTATTCCGGGTATCATCAGATCCGTCTATATGGACCCGATGAGATTAAAACGGCTTTCATCACCCCATTCGGGTGCTTCTGTTATGTCACTATGCCATTCGGCCTGAAGAATGCTGGAGCCACATTCATGCGGATGATTCAGAAGTGTTTACTCACTCAAATCAGTCGGAATGTGGAAGCGTACATGGATGACATTGTGGTCAAGTCACGTAAAGGTTCCGACCTACTTGCTGACCTAGCTGAAACCTTTGCCAACCTCAGAAGGTATGATATCAAGCTTAACCCATCGAAGTGCACGTTCGGAGTTCCAGGAGGAAAATTACTTAGTTTTCTCGTTTCCGAATGAGGGATCAACGCTAACCCTAAGAAAGTCGGTGCCATACTCTAGATGAAACGCCCTGTGCGTGTGCATGATGTACAGATGCTTACTGGTTGTTTGGCCGCCCTAAGTCGATTCATTTCTCGACTCGGTGAGAACGCATTGCCTCTCTTCTGACTGATGAAGAAGTTAGATAAGTTCAAGTGGACTCCTGAAGCTGATGCAGCATTTGCAGAGCTAAAAGCCCTGCTTTCCACCCAGCCGGTGCTTGCTGCTCCAATCAGCAAAGAGTCTTTACTGCTTTATATAGCAGCCATTGGACAAGTCGTCAGTACAGTACTTACGGTCGAGCGGGAAGAAGAGGGAAAAGCCTATAAAGTTCAGCGCCCAGTTTATTATGTTTCTGAAGTTCTGACTCCGTCAAAGCAGAGATATCCACACTATCAGAAGCTTGTTTATGGGATTTACATGACCATGAAGAAGGTTGCACACTATTTCTCCGATCACTCTGTTACAGTCATTGGTGACGCTCCATTGTCGGAGATTCTGCACAACAGAGATGCAACTGGTCGAGTGGCAAAATGGGCGATTGAACTCCTTCCCTTAGATATCTAGTTTGAGGCAAAGAAAGCTATCAAGTCCCAAGCAATAGCAGATTTCCTCGCCGAGTGGATCGAACAACAACTGCCGACTCAAGTTCACTCGGAGCACCGGACCATGTTCTTTGATGGATCCAAGATGTTGAATGGTTCTGGTGCTGGGGTGGTACTGGTATCCCCCCGAGGAGACAAGCTCAGATACGTCCTCCAGATTCACTTTGATTCCTCCAATAACGAAGTAGAATATGAAGCACTCTTATATGGGTTACGTATGGCCATTTCACTCGGCATCCGTCGCCTCATGGTCTACGACGACTCAAATTTGGTAGTCAATCAAGTGATGAAAGAATGGGACGTTAGAAGCCCAGCTATGACCAGTTACTGCAATGCGGTGAGGAAGTTGGAAAAGAAGTTTGAGGGGTTAGAGCTCCATCATATACCCCGACTGAAAAATCAAGCAGCCGATGATTTGACAAAGATAGGTTCCAAGAGAGAAGTCATTCCCAGCAATGTGTTTTTGGAACATATTCACACACCGTCAGTTCAGGAAGATCCTTTCACTGAAGAGCCCCCGCAGCCTAAGAGCGCCGCAGATCCGACTGAAGTTGAGATTCCAGCCGTGGTCGACCTAATCATGGAGGTTCTAGTCATCACTCCCGACTGGACGGTGCCATACATTGCATACATCCTTAGGAAGGAACTCCCAGAGGACGAAGAAGAGGCTCGACAGATCATCCGTCGATCCAAGGCCTTTACTGTAATAAGGGGTCAACTGTTCAGAGAAACTGCAATTGGGGTCAGCAGAAATGTATAACACCAGAAGAAGGCCGAGTGATCCTCCACGACATCCATTCGGGGACCTGTGGTCACCATGCGTCCTCTTGGACCATTGTGGCTAAAGCATACCGAGCTGAATTTTATTGGCCATGGGCAAATGAAATGGTGAAAGATATAGTCGGCAGATGTGAAGGCTGCCAGTTCTACTCCAATATGTCGCACAAACCTGCATCAGCCCTGAAGACCATCCCACTCGTCCGGCCCTTTGCTGTTTGGGGATTGGACATGGTCGGTCCACTGAGGATTGGTAGGAGCGGCTTCACTCATGTGCTTGTAGCAGTCGACAAGTTTACCAAATGGATCGAAGCCAAGCCTATTAAGAATCTTGAAGCTAGTACTGCTGTCAGCTTCATCAGAGTGTTGATTTTCAGATATGGGGTTCCGCACAACATCATCACTGACAACGGATCGAACTTCGATTCTGATGAGTTCAGAACCTTTTGCGCTTCACAAGGCACACGAGTCAACTATGCTTCGGTCGCCCATCCCCAGTCGAATGGACAAGGAGAAAGAGCAAATGGTCTGGTTCTCAAAGGACTGAAACCCCGACTGATGTGAGATCTCAAGCACGCAGCGGGCGCCTGGGTTGATGAACTTCCATCAGTTCTCTGGGGGTTGAGGACAACTCCTAATCAGTCGACTGGGCGAACTCCATTCTTCTTGGTCTATGGAGCTGAAGCTGTTTTACCGAGTGACTTGCTTCATAATGCTCCACGAGTTGAGCTCTTTTCTGAAGATGAAGCAGAACAAGCTCGGCAAGACGCAGTCGACCTCCTAGAGGAGGAAAGAGAGATGGCCTTGATCCGGTCGACCATTTATCAACAAGACTTGCGTCGATTCCATGCTAGACACGTGAAGGGTCGAGCCTTTCAAGAGGAAAACTTGGTTCTTCGAGTGGATCAGCAGAAACCACACAAGCTCGCCCCAGCTTGGGAAGGTCCCTTCATTGTCACCAGAGTGCTCCACAATGGAGCATACCACCTTTACAGTGTCGAGCATCAGAAAGACGAGCCACGAGCTTGGAATGCGGAGCTGCTCCGCCCCTTTTATACTTAAGTACTCACTCGGATGAGATGTAATAAGAAATACCTTTGTAGTTTATTTATCAAAGATAAGAGCTTTATAATCCTTCTAAACGATTGTTGTTGATTTTGTTTCCGTTTGAAATCCCCCAGTGGGTGACTTTGCTGCGAATCCGTTTCGCCTAAGTTCGAAAAATCCTTCCAAGTGGTGAGAAAGCTTCTCACTCGGGGGCTTAGCTGCGAATCCGTTTCGCCTAAGTTCGGAAAATCCTTCCGAGTGGTGAGCAAGCTTCTCACTCGGGGGCTTAGCTGCGATTTCGTTTCGCCTAAGTTCGAAAAATCCTACCGAGTGGTGAGCAAGCCTCTCACTCGAAGGCTTAGCTGCGAATCCGTTTTGCCTAAGTTCAAAAAATCCTACCGAGTGGAGAGCAACCCTCCCACTCGGGGGCTTAGCTGCAGTCCAGTACTCGCCTAAGTTTGAAGAAATCCTACCGATTGGAGAGCAACCCTCCCACTCGGGGGCTTAGCTGCAGTCCAATACTCGCCTAAGTTTTAAAAAAATCCTACCGAGTGGAGAGCAACCCTCCCACTCGGAGGCTTAGCTGCAGTCCAGTACTCGCCTAAGTTTGAAAAATCCTACCGATTGGAGAGCAACCCTCCCACTCGGGGGCTTAGCTGTAGTCCAGTACTCGCCTAAGTTTGAAGAAATCCTACCGATTGGAGAGCAACCCTCCCACTCGGGGGCTTAGCTGCAGTCCAGTACTCGCCTAAGTTTGAAAAAATCCTACCAAGTAGAGAGCAACCCTCCCACTCGGAGGCTTAGCTGCAGTCTAGTACTCGCCTAAGTTTGAAGAAATCCTACCGATTGGAGAGCAACCCTCCCACTCGGGGGCTTAGGTGCAGTCAAGTACTCGCCTAAGTTTGAAAAATCCTACCGAGTGGAGAGCAACCCTCCCACTCGGAGGCTTAGCTGCAGTCTAGTACTCGCCTAAGTTTGAAGAAATCCTACCGATTGGAGAGCAACCCTCCCACTCGGGGGCTTAGGTGCAGTCAAGTACTCGCCTAAGTTTGAAAAATCCTACCGAGTGGAGAGCAACCCTCCCACTCGGGGGGCTTACCTGCAGTCCAGTACTCGCCTAAGTTTGAGGAAATCCAACCGATTGGAGAGCAACCCTCCCACTCGGGGGCTTAGCTGCTGTCCAGTACTCGCCTAAGTTTGAAAAAATCCTACCGAGTGGAGAGCAACCCTCCCACTCGGAGGCTTAGCTGTAGTCCAGTACTTGCCTAAGTTTTTTAAGAAATCCTACCGAGTGGAGAGCAACCCTCCCACTCGGGGGCTTAGCTGCAGTACAGTACTCGCTCGAGTTTGAAAAAATCCTACCAAGTGGAGAGCAACCCTCCCACTCAGGGGCTTAGCTGTAGTCCAGTACTCGCCTAAGTTCGAAACACATCCCTATCCGCAAGGACGACGAGGTGCAGGTCAACTGCAACCTTCTCCTTCGGAGCTACGCCACAAGTACAATGTGCACTCCATCCCTATCCGCAAGGACGACGAGGTGCAGGTCGACTGCAACCTGTTCCTTCGGAGCTACGCCACAAGTACAATGTGCGCTCCATTCCTATCCGCAAGGACGACGAGGTACAGGTCGACTGCAATGCGTGCTCCATCCCTATCCGCAAGGACGATGAAGTGAAGGTCGACTGGTGCCGACCACCTTAGAGCTGCATCTCAAACACAAAGATTATTCTGAGTGAAGAACAAACTCCACTCAAAGGCAAGCGCAAGCATTTTCGGAAATAAACCAAGTTCGGATAAATCCTAAAGTACCGGATGACGGATCAAAAGTATTTGAGCATCAAGCCCGAAGAAGCTTAACGGTTACATAAACACTCGGCATTCCGAGGCAAATAAAAGTGAGGCATAATGTTTTTTTGGTCACGCATTAGGAGAAGGAATGGCTGGGTCACAGAAACTATCACGGTCAATGTTGTCGGGAATGCGAGTGGCGGCATCAAGGAAGGTGTCCATGAAAGACTGGAAAGTGTGCCTCTTCATGTTAGCAACCTTGTGTTCCGCCAGCTTGTCTTCTTTGACGTCCTTGCAGTGCACTCGGACCAAAGACAACGCGACATCAGCACCACAGCAAGCCGATGACTTCTTCCATTCTTGCACGCGCTCGGGGATTTGATTCAGTCGAGTCATCAGGGACTCAAGATCTTGAGACAGTTCCCCCTGAGGCCAGAGTTCAGCATCAACCCGAGTCATTGCAACTTTCAGGCGTGCAAGATAAGCAACCGCATTGTCCATACGAGATTCCAACCGTAGCACGTTCATCGCAACATCATCTTTGACTGGACAGTTTATGGGGTCAAGACCCGTCTCAACCCGCCCAGTTTTTGCTTCAAAGTCTTGGCAAAATTCTGCATAGTCGAGTGGATGGTGAGTCGACGGTATAATTAGACTTGGAAGTCGATAGAAATAATACAGATTAATCAGTACCTTCAAGTTTCAAAACTAGCTTTGCAGCAAGCTGGCCCAGATAAGACTCTAGTTGGCCATTCTTGGCCTTGATACCCCCAAGCTCGTCGGTCAGTTTCTCCTTGTCCTTCTTCAGTTGCTCAACCTCCCGATTGGCGTCAGAAACAACAGTCTTCAGCTTGGAGTTTTCTTCTTCTAACTTGCCGACTGAAGCAAGCTTCTTTGTCAGCAAGTGTTGTTTTATCGCGTGCCTCCTTCTGTGCTGCAGCAAGATCCAGATCCTTCTTCTCCAAAGCCTGCTTCATTTTCTCTAAAGAAACAACATTCTTCAGATGGGCTTGGAGTTGGCGGTTTTCACTACGTACATCTGCTCGAGTGGAGTCACTCGGTTCAAAAAATAGAAAGGAAAAGTGCCAGCGGTGGGATACACAGTTACTGATTGGTTACCTCCCATGGCAGCTACTTCGTCACGAGCGCTCTTGAGATTCTTCTTGGCCAATTCCAGATCAAGGTTGTGGCTGATTTGCTATTTGTTCATTGCAGAAAGCTGAGCCCCAAGATCACAAGATTTCTGCAGTTAAAGCCATATCAGTCGACAGAGATAAAAGACATCACAATGATAACTACTCTAAGACTACCACCGAATCAAACATTCAATGGCAGTCTCTGGGACTACACCCAGTGGGTGCACTTAGCGTGCCCCCACTGATTTTGTAAAAAAGAGAGAGAGAGGTTCAGATTCTCAGACCATAGTCGACTGCCCGCAGCCAACTATGGTCTCGGGGACTACACCCAGTGGGTGCACTCAGCGTGCCCCCACTAGTGCAAAGATTCAGCTTGAATCGACACAAAGAAACATGCAATTTCAAAACAAGCCACACCCCAGTGGGTGATCAGACAAGAAATATGGTCGATTGGAAAATCAACTAACCTGGACATTGGCTTGCAGAGCAGCTCCGACGTTGAAGGCTATCTGACTAGCCTCATGCAGCACTTCCATTTACCCCATCACAAGATTCAACTGAAGAAGAGCTTCCTTGGCAGCAGCCGGTGGATCGTCCAGAGTTTGATATGCAGTAAAAAGTGATGAAGGCAGAGAAATCGAAGCAGCCGCCGGATCCAAGGCAGAGAGTTGTATCGGCGCAGCAGAAGTCTGAGCAGCTGATCCTGAGGGGCAATCAGTCGACAGAGGAACAGCGAAGGTGACGTTGGTTCGAGCCAGATCCGTCGATCGCTCGACCGTCGTCCCAGGCGTCACAGTCGACCAAAGAACCTGGACTTCAGGCGCCTTCCCGCCCAGTTCCTTGTCCTTCCTCCTCCTCCCTCTCAGCGGTACTTCTTCTTCATCGTCCGGGAGCACAACAATGTCTCGTGGAACTGCAGTAAACAGAGAAAGCCATAAGGATAACTGACAAACCATCTAGACGACTTAATGAATTCGAATCGAGCAGACTTACTGGCTTTGGAGGTGACGGCGTCGTCAGCTTCCTCGTCGGCTGGAGTCTTGTCAACATCCATATCAGTCGCAGCAGAGGTCGGGCTATACAGGTTCATCATCCACTCGGTCAGAACAAGAAAAACCGGCTGGAACAAGAAATCGGTCAAAACAAGAAAATATGAGAAGAACGTTTACCCAGAGGCAACAGGGACGTCCATCTTGATTCTAGGCAAGGTCTTTCGAGCCTTCGAAGGATTAATTTTGGACTGCTGGGTGACCTTCTCAGTCAATTCTGGAGTCGAGGACCGAGCGCGCTTGTGAGATGGGGCATTCGACGCCACAGCTTTGCCGCGCTTGCTCGCGAGATCATGGCGTAGTTTCGATCGATGTTCAGAACGAGGCGGTGAGTCGGGCACTTCCTCATCGTCTGACTCGTCGCTCTTGTCTTCATCATCGTCAGCAGAGAACTCCCACTCGCCGCTCTCCTCGGCACTGTCCTCGCCCTCTTGGTCGTGCTCCAGAGATTGTTCACCATTGGGCATTGAATACATCTCCGTGTAAATCTGCAAAACAAGGGACCGATCATAAGTCAGTCGGATCAACAATCAGTTGAAAAATACGTTCAAAAACTCAGTTATGATGACCAGACCTTGTCTGGTAGGTTGCTATTGCTGAAAGGGTCGACTCTCCTAGCACCCCTAGGGTTGTCCTTATTTCCAGTGATACCCATCAACCACTCGGCCACTGTTTCGGCCTCCACCTCCTCCGGATGAACCCGAGCAGTATCGCCAACCCCGGAGTACATCCACATGGAGTGGTCGCGAGCTTGGAGAGGTTGGATCCACCGACTAAGGAACACCTTGAGCAGGTCCATACCGGTGACACCTTGGTTGATCAGTTGGACTACTTTCTCGACTAGCATGCTTGTCTCCGCCTTCTCCGTAGCGGTCACTTTCAATGAAGATGGAGTTTGAACGCGGTCAAAGGAGAAAGGGGGAGCCCGGTCGACTGGCCTGGGGTCGCGATATCCTGGCAGTAGAACCAAGTCGACTGCCAGCCCCTGACCGACTCTGGAAGAGTCGTCGGGGGAAAGGAACTCCTCTTCCTCTTCTGAATGCCCAGACCCCCACACATCTGGATAACGTGGGTCTTCTCATCATTCGAGTTCGCTTTCTTCACGGTTTGGGATTGGATGGTAAAAATGTGCTTGAAAAGACCCCAGTGCGGTCGGCACCCTAGGAAATTCTCACACATGGAGACGAATGCAGCAAGATATGTGATGGTATTGGGAGTAAAATGGTGGAGTTGGGCACCAAAGAAATTCAGGACACCTCGAAAGAAGGGGTGTGGTGGAAGTGAGAAGCTGCGGTCGACATGAGTGGCGAGCAGAACACACTCACCCGATCGCGGCCGCGGTTCCGTTCGATCGGCGCTCGACTCCCGTGGTGGGTGGCAATCAAGCAGGTGATGACTATAAATAACTCATGCATGGGGACCAGCTAGCTTAGATAGATGCGAGAACGATACATGCCACTGGGACGGACCCGAGCGGCCTGGGGATAATGTAGCCCGAGGGGTGCCCCCAATATGGTAAGCTAAAAAATGTGGAAGGATACACGCCGCAAGGATAGGCCCATGCGACCTGGGAATAATGCAGCCCGAGGGGCGCTCCCAGCTGAATAAGCTTTGGAAAGTGTCGCCTGGTTTCCTTGCCGAAGGAGTGTTGGGGTAGTTGAAGGCGCACGCTGAAGAAGTCACTCCTCACGAGCCGCCAAGACCCTGGGCCTCGGGAGGCTCTGGGGGCTCAGGTGGCTCCCTGAGGACCGTCTCCATCTCCGCCAGGACCGCGTGATGCCTGGCCTCCTGGGTTTCCAGGACGCTCCGTAGGTTGCGCTGGAAGGCGGCTGCCATGCTCGGCAGGCCAAACGGCACATGAACATAGCTGTGAGGTGGACCCTCGCACCGGCCGACGTGCGAAGGCCAGAAGCGCTCCTGAGATGCGGCCCTGTTGAGCCCTTGGATGTCGATGCAGACGCACAACTCGCCACCCTCGCCTGGATGGGGAGCTACACCAGGTGGGCGGTGGTCGCCGTGCATAGCCCTTGCTTCTTGAAGCTCCTGGGTGGCCTTGACGATGAACTCCTAAGCGCCGGGCTCTCCTCGCCCGGTGCCCTCCTGATGAGGACATCAATACCATTGTTACACCCACAGCCCCTACTGTTACATATACTGGACCAATTACTAGAGCTCGCGCACGCCAATTAAATTACCAGGTACTTTCGTTTCTTGGTAATGATTCTAATGTTCATGAGATTATGATGCTTCCTAAATTGGATACATTTGTTTTGCTTACAAATGAAGGGCCTAGCTCGGAGAAGGATGAACATTGGAGCAAGAACACGCATGGAGTTGATGGCATGCGCAAGGGGATCAAGAACGGAGTTACAAGTGATGATTTCAAGACTTTGAAGCCGCCATAAGGAGTGCATGAAGCCTTGGACGAAATATACAAGATGCCACTTCATAATATTCGTCCATAGGCTATTCTAGATAATGCGTCAACTTATTAATGGGCCAGGCCCATGTAATTTCGAAATACTTAAGTATAGGCTATTTTTAGAGTCCGTATGTGTGGGGAAACAAGAGTTAGGGTTGGTTTCGGACCCCACCCTCAAGGGCCACGAAATTCCCCCCTCTTCCTCCATATATACAGCCCTTAGGGCGTCGTTTAGACTTTGGGGTTTTGTTTAGATTAAAAGTTCGCCATAGCTGCAACTTTGCGTACTTCGTTTGTGTCCAACGACCAGACCAAGACGTCACAGAACCCCACCTTGATCAATAAAGCTTTCATCTTATATTCGCAATATCCCGATTGCAATCTCAGTTTCTTGCTTGTTCTTCGTTTGCTCGCAGGAAACAGACCCTCGTGGTCAGGTTGATCGTGCTCCGGCGTGGTCAATAACCCTCGGAAGTTGGTTTAGCGATTGCTAAGGCGCGACGTCTCGCACGTTCGTAGTCGGATCGTCAAGGTCGACTCCCACAGAAAACGATAGCCACCATCTCATCGAAACATCGGGACACCTTTGCCTTTATCAAGCATCACCTCCACTTGGGCCCATGAGCCTTGTACGACCTAGGGTTAGTTTTAGGCTGCCTTGGGACGTCCTCCCACCTCCTTGGCCGCCACCCCTTGCTCCTATATAAGTAGATCCATCTAGTAGCTTTTTCTTTGGGGGATTTGTTTAGTTAAAAGTTAGCCATTGCAACTTCGTGTACTTCGTTTGTGTCCAACGACCAGACCAAGACCGCTTCCGGATCCCCACCATTATCAATACTTCATATATATTTGCAATATTCAGATTGCTTTATCATATTCTTGCTCGTTCTTCGATTGCTTGCAGGAATAGACCTTCGTGGTCAGGCTGACCGTGCTTCCAGCATTGTCAGTAACCTCAGGAGATTGGTTTAGCGATTGCTAAGGCGCAACGTCCTGCACGTTTGTAGTCGGATCGTCAAAGTCGTCTCCACCAAATCGATAGTTATCATCTCATCGAAAGATTGGGACACCCTCGCCTCTATCAAGTGGTATCAGTTTTCAGGTTGCTCGGTGAGAATTTCCAGTTTTCCTAGATTAGATTTATTTTCTTACCTATTGTCCAAGAAAAATCCAGAAAAAAGAGTTAGATCTATTCATCCTTTGTCCAAGCCAGTTTGAGCCTTTGCAATTTTCTTTTCATTGCTTGCATAGTTGAATTATCGGTTGCATCGTCGTGTCGAGTTGCTGGTCTTAGTGTCTAGGTCGTTTAGAGTTTCGAGTTCTGTTCACATTAGTCACGTCGCCGCTGCATCGTTATCCCTTCTGCTGTCCACCACCCATCCATCAATTTCCTCCACGTGCTACCCACTGTTCATTGTCATAATCATAATTGAGATCGTTCCCACCTTCGCTTGATCCAATCTACATCTTATCTAGTTTGTTTTGGAAAGAGGGAGAGAGAAAAAAAAGATAGAGAAAAAAACGAGAGAAAAAAAGTAAAAAAAAGTCAGAGAAAAAAAAAGAAAGGAAAAGAAAAAAAGTGTGAGAAAAAAAAGAGAGGAGAAAAAAAACAAAATTCGGATCTATCTAGACTCAATCTCGTAGTTGAATTCGGATTGGAATCTGTTTTGTGCATTGTTCAGTAAAACAGGCATAAATTCCTCATATGAAGTCTGTTTTGGCTCCGCGAGTACTCAAATGAAAGCTAGCGACGAGCCGCATCTAAATAGTTGCAGAAGCTAGTTCAGTATTTGGCACCTCAACATCAGCTTCTAAATAGGTCTACTGCTATTGTGATCTTCACTTATATCTTGCTATCCAGAGCTACTTCATATCCTTTATTGATGCTAGTTGTGCTACAACGTGACCTCATTAGTGTTCTAGGCTCGCGTCTCTAGTTTGGTCTAGCCTAGGACCAGCACAGTACAGTCGTTGAGCGTTTATTCAACATTGCATCTCTGAATTGATTATTGCTAATCTTTTGCTACCATATATAGCCAACCCAGCTCCACATATTTCTACACCGTGTATATGTACGTTCCCCTGGCAATCGTTTTACACAATCTTCGGAGTTATTTGACACCGCTGGTTGCCTGTCACCACCTGCCGCATGGTAAGAACTTGTAAGATATTGATATTTGCTTTACTGTGAGCACTTTACAACCACATCCTAGTAGTTCATAGGAACATTATTCTCGAATTTTGGTTCTTGTTTCTACTAATCATGACAGGTTCCAGAGATAGAAGTTCTTGGATGACGGACACATCTTCACCATCACGAGAGTTGGGACAACACACACAAGCATATGGTCAGGTTATCTCTTTACCATCATTTGAGGGTAGATTTAATCCTGCTATTTATCTAGCTTGGGAGCTTGAAGTAGAACAAGTTTTTAGTCACCATGACTTTTCTGAACTTGAGCGAGTGCGAGCAGCCACTAGAGCATTTACTGATTTTGCTTCTGTTTGGTGGAGTGTACATTGTAAGAAAAACATGGATAACCAACCCACAACTTGGAAAGTTTTGAAAGCTGTAATGAGACAACAATTTTTCCCTCCTTATTATCGTCGTGAATTGCTTCGCAAATTTGAACAATTTAAACAAGGCAACAACACTGTTCATGCTTACTACCAAGAGTTCAAATCTTATATGCATCATTGTGACATAGAAGAATCTGAGGATGATACAATGAATAGATTTTTTGGTGGTTTGAACCATGATATTCAGGCAAGATTTCAGTATATTCCTCGTTGCATTACTGGTATGTATGTCCGTGCTTGTACCTTTGAGAGACAAATACAGGAGGATGCATTGGGTGACTACAACAACTACTATTCCAGTTCATGCTCACCACCGCCGGTTGGTTACTCCACTATTGCACCTACTAGAGCAGCCCCACCTCGGATTGTGAGCGCGATATCATCTCAAGAGTATGGTACATTGTCAACGTCCGTACCTACATCAGCTACATCTTTGCGAGGTAACAGTAAAGGTATTGATGATATAACTTCACATGAGAATGAAGCATGCCTAGTTAACTTGAATGCATCATGTGTTGAGTTACCTGTTGATTTGAGCACACCACCTATTCTAGAGACTCTTGTTACTGTCATGAATGCGTCATGTGATCAAACAACTGAAATATCAACAATTTTGAGTGCACCCATTGAATTAACTGTTGATGCAAAAGAACCAATGTTTAATCATTTTGATATGACCTCTAATCTTGATGATGATTCTGTGTCCAATGACTTATTGCATGTTTGCTTATTTAAGCATGTTGTAGCATGTAAATTTGATGCAAGTAAGGTTTATTCATCGAAGTTAGGATGGTTTAATGATGAACATTGCCAATCTTTTGAAGTGAATAAGAGCTTCACTTATATGTGCAACTGAGTTGCAATATTTTCATGCCTTCTACTTCTTGTGATAATTTTTTGGCTTTAGATTTTATGAACAATGAAAGTTACTCATGTATACATGTGACATATGTGCAAAAATCAAGTGAAGTTAAAATGGATGACATATACATATACAACATGTACACCTTGTCTCTTTTGTTAGCCACATTTCAGATTAAGCAATGCCGAGGACGGCTTTGTTTTCAAAAAGGGGAGGATGATGAGGACATGACTACCTTGGATACGACCAAAAATATTGCATACATGCATATTTGTCAGGTGATTTCTAATGCAAACTATTCAATACTCTATTTATGTTATCCAGAACAAAAATACTTCACACACTTTTGTGTTTTGTCTAATTGCAGGTGTATGGGACATTTGTACAATCCACATATGAAGATAAGGGAAAAGGAGATGTTTAGGTTGTGTTCAAAAAGTCCTCTCACGTCACTTTTGGGCCAAGAAAAGATAGAGTCCAAGTCTCTCACGTTCTGGATTCAGATTCGGACTGCACAGACATACCTGACTCAAAACGCCAACAACTTTTTCATACGGACTCCGAATTGGGTGATTCTTTTTTTGTTGGAAACTAGATTTCGTGCTCTTTCCATCCCAATTGGATTCACCTTCAAATTCGTCCGGAGCGTTGAGTTACGGACGAAACAATCTGACGTTGCAGCAGAATCCGAGTCAAACTACAAGCCCAAAGGTGTTGCATCACCTCCACTTGGGCCCATGAGCCTTGTACGACCTAGGGTTAGTTTTAGGCTGCCTTGGGACGTCCTCCCACCTCCTTGGCCGCCACCCTTGCTCCTATATAAGTAGATCCATCTAGTAGCTTTTTCTTTGGGGATTTGTTTAGTTAAAAGTTAGCCATTGCAACTTCGTGTACTTCGTTTGTGTCCAACGACCAGACCAAGACCGCTTCCGGATCCCCACCATTATCAATACTTCATATATATTTGCAATATTCAGATTGCTTTATCATATTCTTGCTCGTTCTTCGATTGCTTGCAGGAATAGACCTTCGTGGTCAGGCTGACCGTGCTTCCAGCATCGTCAGTAACCTCAGGAGATTGGTTTAGCGGTTGCTAAGGCACAACGTCGTGCACGTTTGTAGTCGGATCATCAAAGTCGTCTCCACCAAATCGATAGTTATCATCTCATCGAAAGATCGGGACCCTCGCCTCTATCACAAGGAATTTGTTATACATTCTGATCATGAATCTTTGAAACACATTAAAAGTCAAGCAAAACTGAACCGTAGACATGCTAAATGGGTTGAATTCATTGAGACTTTCCCTTATGTCATTAAACACAAGAAGGGTAAAGAAAATGTTATTGCTGATGCCTTGTCTCGTCGTTATACTATGCTTTCACAACTTGACTTTAAAATATTTGGTTTGGAGACCATCAAAGATCAATATGTTCATGATGCTGAATTTAAAGATGTATTGCAGAATTGTAAGGAAGGGAGAACTTGGAACAAGTTCGTTCTTAACGATGGATTTGTGTTTCGTGCTAACAAGCTATGCATTCCAGCTAGCTCCGTTCGTCTTTTGTTGTTGCAGGAGGCGCATGGAGGAGGATTAATGGGACACTTTGGCGTCAAGAAGACGGAGGATATACTTGCTACACATTTCTTTTGGCCAAAGATGAGACGGGATGTTGAGCGTTTTGTTGCTCGCTGCACTACATGTCAAAGAGCTAAGTCACGACTCAATCCTCATGGTTTATATATGCCTTTGCCAGTACCTAGTGTTCCTTGGGAGGATATATCTATGGACTTTGTTTTAGGTTTACCTCGAACAAAGAAGGGGAGGGATAGCATATTTGTTGTCGTGGATAGGTTCTCGAAAATGGCACACTTTATACCATGTCATAAAAGCGATGATGCTGTTAATGTTGCTGATTTGTTCTTTCGTGAAATTATTCGCTTACATGGTGTGCCAAATACTATTGTTTCAGATCGTGATACTAAATTTCTTAGCCACTTTTGGAGATGTTTATGGGCTAAGTTGGGGACTAAGCTGCTTTTTAGTACTACTTGTCACCCCCAAACTGATGGACAAACTGAAGTAGTCAATAGAACATTGTCTACTATGCTTAGGGCTGTTTTGAAGAATAACAAGAAAATGTGGGAAGAATGCTTGCCTCATATTGAATTTGCTTATAATCGCTCATTGCATTCTACTACTAAGATGTGCCCTTTTGAAATTGTGTATGGTTTCCTACCTCGTGCACCTATTGATTTGTTGCCTCTTCCATCTTCAGAGAAGGTTAATTTTGATGCTAAAGAACGTTCTGAATTGATTTTAAAAATGCATGAGTTAACTAAGGAAAACATTGAGCGTATGAATGCTAAATATAAACTTGCTGGAGATAAGGGTAGAAAACATGTTGTGTTTGCGCCTGGAGATCTTGTTTGGTTACATTTGCGTAAAGATAGATTTCCTAATCTGCGCAAATCAAAGCTAATGCCACGTGCTGATGGTCCTTTTAAGGTGTTAGAGAAAATAAATGATAATGCATATAAACTTGAGCTACCTATAGATTTTGGGGTTAGTCCCACTTTTAACATTGCAGATTTGAAGCCTTATTTGGGTGAGGAAGATGCGCTTCCGTCGAGGACGACTTCATTTCAAGAAGGGGAGGATGATGAGGACATCAATACCATTGTTACACCCACAGCCCCTACTGTTACATATACTGGACCAATTACTAGAGCTCGCGCACGCCAATTAAATTACCAGGTACTTTCGTTTCTTGGTAATGATTCTAATGTTCATGAGATTATGATGCTGCCTAAATTGGATACATTTGTTTTGCTTTCAAATGAAGGGCCTAGCTTGGAGAAGGATGAACATTGGAGCAAGAACACGCATGGAGTTGATGGCATGCGCAAGGGGATCAGAGAACGGAGTTACAAGTGATGATTTCAGGACTTTGAAGCCGCCATAAGGAGTGCATGAAGCCTTGGACGAAATATACAAGATGCCACTTCATAATATTCGTCCATAGGCTATTCTAGGTGCTGCGTCACCTTATTAATGGGCCAGGCCCATGTAATTTCGAAATACTTAAGTATAGGCTATTTTTAGAGTCCGTATGTGTGGGGAAACAAGAGTTAGGGTTGGTTTCGGACCCCACCCTCAAGGGCCACGAAATTCCCCCTCTTCCTCCATATATACAGCCCTTAGGGCGTCGTTTAGACTTTGGGTTTTGTTTAGATTAAAAGTTCGCCATAGCTGCAACTTCGCGTACTTCGTTTGTGTCCAACGACCAGACCAAGACGTCACAGAACCCCACCTTGATCAATAAAGCTTTCATCTTATATTCGCAATATCCCGATTGCAATCTCAGTTTCTTGCTTGTTCTTCGTTTGCTCGCAGGAAACAGACCCTCGTGGTCAGGTTGATCGTGCTCCGGCGTGGTCAATAACCCTCGGAAGTTGGTTTAGCGATTGCTAAGGCGCGACGTCTCGCACGTTCGTAGTCGGATCGTCAAGGTCGACTCCCACAGAAAACGATAGCCACCATCTCATCGAAACATCGGGACACCTTAGCCTCTATCAAAGGGCCACGAAATTCCCCCCTCTTCCTCCATATATACAGCCCTTAGCGCGTCGTTTAGACTTTGGGGGTTTTGTTTAGATTAAAAGTTCGCCATAGGTGCAACTTCGCATACTTCGTTTGTGTCCAACGACCAGACCAAGACGTCACAGAACCCCACCTTGATCAATAAAGCTTTCATCTTATATTCGCAATATCCAGATTGCAATCTCAGTTTCTTGCTTGTTCTTCGTTTGTCGCAGGAAACAGACCCTCGTGGTCAGGTTGATCGTGCTCCGGCGTGTCAATAACCCCTCGGAAGTTGGTTTAGCGATTGCTAAGGCGCGACGTCTCGCACGTTCGTAGTCGGATCGTCAAGGTCGACTCCCACGGAAAATGATAGACACCATCTCATCGAAACATCGGGACACCTTTGCCTCTATCACTGTACAAACAATATTGCCAGACTCATTCCATGATGGATGAGATGAGGACATCAATACCATTGTTACACCCACAGCCCCTACTGTTACATATACTGGACCAATTACTAGAGCTCGCGCACGCCAATTAAATTACCAGGTACTTTCGTTTCTTGGTAATGATTCTAATGTTCATGAGATTATGATGCTGCCTAAATTGGATACATTTGTTTTGCTTTCAAATGAAGGGCCTAGCTTGGAGAAGGATGAACATTGGAGCAAGAACACGCATGAAGTTGATGGCATGCGCAAGGGGATCAAGAACGGAGTTACAAGTGATGATTTCAGGACTTTGAAGCCGCCATAAGGAGTGCATGAAGCCATGGACGAAATATACAAGATGCCACTTCATAATATTCGTCCATAGGCTATTCTAGGTGCTGCGTCACCTTATTAATGGGCCAGGCCCATGTAATTTCGAAATACTTAAGTATAGGCTATTTTTAGAGTCCGTATGTGTGGGGAAACAAGAGTTAGGGTTGGTTTCGGACCCCACCCTCAAGGGCCACGAAATTCCCCTCTCTTCCTCCATATATACAGCCCTTAGGGCGTCGTTTAGACTTTGGGTTTTGTTTAGATTAAAAGTTCGCCATAGCTGCAACTTCGCGTACTTCGTTTGTGTCCAACGACCAGACCAAGACGTCACAGAACCCCACCTTGATCAATAAAGCTTTCATCTTATATTCGCAATATCCAGATTGCAATCTCAGTTTCTTGCTTGTTCTTCGTTTGCTCGCAGGAAACAGGCCCTCGTGGTCAGGTTGATCGTGCTCCGGCGTGGTCAATAACCCCTTGGAAGTTGGTTTAGCGATTGCTAAGGCGCGACGTCTCGCACGTTCGTAGTCGGATCGTCAAGGTCGACTCCCACAGAAAACGATAGCCACCATCTCATCGAAACATCGGGACACCTGCCTCTATCAAGTGGTATCAGATTTCCAGGTTGCTCGGTGAGATTTTTACAGTTTTTCGTAGATTAGATCGAGTCTGTTCTTCATACCTACAGTCCACGAAAAGCCACAAAAAAAATTAGGGTTAGTTCATCATATCCGAACCAATCTGAGCCTTTGCATAATCTTTTTAGGGTTTTGCTTTGTTGAATTTGCGGTTGCATCGTCGTGTCAAGTTGCTGGTCTTAGAGTCTAGTCTTTTAGAGTTTCGAGTTCTGGTCATAGTTGTCACGCCGCCGCCGCACCATCATCATCGCCCATCTACCACTTTTCGCTTATCGCCACCGCTCTGAATCCGTATCATATACCACCTACCAATCCGTATCCATATACCACCATCAATCTCTATCCATATACCACCACCGCTACCATATACCACCACCGCTGCCATATACCACAACCATATATCCACCACCAATCCGAGTTCTTCTCATATTAGGTTTGTTCTTGAGATCAATCTCAATTCCGATTCGTGTTTCCTTGCCTGCGTAGGTCTCGGAAAAAAAAAAGAGTCTGGAGACCCCCGGGCAGTTTTTAGGCCAAAATTTTCACGGGCAAAAATATTTTTTCCCTATCCTATTTTTAGGCTTTTCTGAGTCTTTTGAGCCACGTGCCATCATAGTGATTTTTTGTCGCACTTTTTCGTCGTCGCTGCCCTGATTTCCGAAAAAAAAGTGAAAAAAAAAATTTCGTGCCCATCCTATCAGTTTGACGAGGGAAGAGTTTTGAGACACTCGCCATTATAGTAATTTTTCGCAAAAAAAAAGAGCGCAAAAAAAAAGAGGAGCGCAAAAAAAAAGCGAAAAAAAAAAGTTCCAGAGTGTGCTTTTCCCTTATTTACGTGCAGCGCCGTGATTTTGTTAGTGTTCTAGGCTCGCGTCTCTAGCACGGTCTAGCCTAGGACCAGCACAGTACCGTCGTTGAGCGTTTATTCAACTTTGCATCTCTGAATTGATTATTGCTGACCCTTTTTGCTACCATACTATAAGCCTTCCCAGCTCCACATACATCTACGTCGTGCGTTTGACTCTCCCTGGCAATCGCTCTATCCAAGCTTTTGAGAGTTTTGACTACAACGGTTGCCGATCACCGCCTGCTGCTGGGTAAGAACTGGTAAGAATTTGAGATTTGCTTGACGGATTTGTGACACCCGCCACCACCACCTCTTGTTAGTATTCTGTAGGATCATATTCTTGTGTGTTTTCTATTGTTGCTAACCATGGCAGGATCACAAGCCGACGAGACTGACTGGGAGAACATGACGAATCAGGAGTTGCATGATAAATTTCAGCAAATGATGAATGGACAGGTGCAGGATGTGCTAAACAGATTTGAAGAGGCCATGGAGAAGATAGATGACATGGAGAAGACGTTCGAAACAAAGCTCGATGACAGGTTTAATGAATTGCTCGCGCGTCTTCCACCACCACCACCGGCTGCACCTAACGCACCTCTACAACAACAACAACGACGACTACCTACACATCGTGAAACAGCCCTCCGCCGAGCGAGCCGTCTCCCTCTTGCACCTGGCCAAACTGTTGGTGCTGCTGTTGCTACTTCTGTGGCTCCTGCTGCTGATGCGGAGGAGGGTGATTTTGCTGGCGATTACGAGGATGAGGTTGATCAAAATCAGAACTACGTGCCACCACCAGCACAGCAACCATCAGGTCGTCCACATGCAAATAATGGCAATGGTAGGGCTCACGCTCAGGTACGAGATCATGACCATCTCCCTAAACTAAAATTGAATATTCCACCATTTGAGGGTAGATATGTTCCTGATATATATCTTACTTGGGAGTTAGAAACTGAACAACGATTTACATGTTTACAATATCCCGAGGAGAGACGTGTTCCTGCTGCTGTTTGTGCATTCACTAGTTTTGCATGTGTTTGGTGGTCTGAGCATTGTAGATTATATCCCATTCCTGCTACTTGGGCTGCTTTGAAAACTGCTATGCGTACTCGTTGGGTTCCACCATATTATCAACGTGAATTACTTCAAAAATTGCAGCGCTTAAGACAGGGAAAAAATTCTGTAGAAGAATATTATCAGGAATTACAAACTGGCATGATTAGATGTGGTATTGTTGAGGAGAATGAAGCTATGCTTGCACGTTTTATGGGTGGATTAAATAGAGAGATTCAGACGATTCTAGAGTATAAGGAGTATACTAATATCACTCGTTTATTCCATCTTGCTTGTAAAGCTGAACGTGAAGTGCAGGATCGACAGGCATTGGCGCGGACTAACTTTTCTGCAGGTCGACCTTCTTCATGGACACCACGTGCATCATCTACTTCCACACGTTCTGCTTCACCGGCGCCTCCGTCGGCTGCCACCTCCAACCGTGATACAATAAAGCAGGCACAATCACCACTATCTGCCAAGAGCACACCTTCTGGGCCTGCAAAGAGCTCTTCTTCATCCATGGCATCAACAGGGCAAACACATGATATTATTTGTCGACGTTGCAAGGGTGGAGGTCATTATGCGAGAGAATGCCCATCTAAGCGTGTGATGATTGTTACTGAGGATGGTGGGTATGAGTCCGCTAGTGACTATGATGAGGAGACTTTGGCTCTTATTACACGTGACGAACACGGTGGAGACGATTCTGATCATGAGACGCAATACATGGCTCCTGAAGATGCTGACAGGTATGAATGTTTAGTTGCTCAACGTGTTTTGAGTGTGCAGGTTACACAAGCTGAGCAAAATCAGAGGCATAATTTGTTCCATACAAAGGGAGTTGTGAAGGAACGTTCTGTTCGCGTGATCATAGATGGAGGGAGTTGCAACAACTTGGCTAGCATCGAGATGGTGGAGAAGCTATCTCTCACCACAAGACCACATCCACATCCTTACTACATCCAATGGTTCAACAACAGCGGCAAGGTTAAGGTAACACGTACTGTTCGTGTGCATTTTAGTATCTCTACATATGCTGATTATGTTGATTGTGATGTGGTACCTATGCAAGCATGTTCCTTATTACTTGGTAGACCATGGCAATTTGATAAAAATTCTATTCACCATGGTAGAAACAACAGTATACTCTTGTTCATAAGGATAAAAATATTACTTTGCTTCCTATGACTCCTGATTCCATTTTGCAAGATGATATTAATAGAGCTAATAAAGCAAAACAGGAGAAAACTAAGAGTGAAAATCAGATTGTGGCAAAAGAATTTGAGCAACAAATGCAGCCTAATAATAATAAACAATCTAGTGTTGCTTCTGAAATTAAATTGAAAAGTGCATGTTTACTTGCCACCAAATCTGATATTGATGATCTAGATTTTAGCAAATCTGTTTGCTATGCTTTTGTGTGCAAAGAGGCATTATTTTCATTCGAGGACGTGCCTTCCTCTTTGCCTCCTGCTGTCACTAACATTTTGCAGGAGTTCGCCGACGTCTTTCCACAAGACGTGCCACCGGGATTACCACCTATTCGCGGGATTGAGCATCAAATTGACTTAATTCCCGGTGCATCATTACCCAACCGGGCACCATACCGTACCAATCCAGAGGAGACGAAGGAGATTATGCGTCAAGTACAAGAACTGCTCGACAAAGGTTATATACGCGAATCCCTTAGTCCTTGTGCTGTTCCTATCATTTTAGTGCCGAAAAAGGATGGTACGTCGCGTATGTGCGTTGATTGTAGAGGCATTAATAATATTACTATTCGTTATCGTCATCCTATTCCTAGGCTAGATGATATGCTTGATGAATTGAGTGGCTCTACAATATTCTCCAAAGTTGATTTGCGTAGTGGTTACCATCAAATTCGTATGAAATTGGGAGATGAATGGAAAACAGCATTTAAAACTAAGTTTGGATTATATGAGTGGTTAGTCATGCCTTTTGGGTTAACTAATGCACCTAGTACTTTCATGAGGTTAATGAACGAAGTTTTACGTGCCTTCATTGGACGATTTGTGGTAGTTTACTTTGATGACATATTGATTTATAGCAAATCTTTGGAGGAATTTGGAACATTTACGTGCTGTTTTTATTGCTCTACGTGATGCACGTTTGTTTGGTAACCTTGGAAAGTGCACCTTTTGCACCGACCGAGTATCTTTTCTTGGCTATGTTGTTACTCCACAGGGAATTGAAGTTGATAAAGCCAAGATTGAAGCTATTGAGAGTTGGCCGCAGCCCAAAACGGTCACACAAGTGAGGAGTTTCCTTGGCCTCGCTGGTTTTTATAGGCGTTTTGTGAGAGATTTCAGCACCATTGCTGCACCTCTCAACGAGCTTACAAAGAAGGATGTACCTTTTGTTTGGGGTACCGCACAGGAAGAAGCCTTCACGGTATTGAAAGATAAGTTGACACATGCTCCTTTACTCCAACTTCCTAATTTCAATAAGACTTTTGAGCTTGAATGTGATGCTAGTGGAATTGGATTAGGAGGTGTGTTATTACAAGATGGAAAACCTGTTGCATACTTTTCTGAAAAATTGAGTGGGCCTAGTCTGAACTATTCTACTTATGATAAAGAATTATATGCTCTTGTTCGGACCTTAGAAACGACGGAGGATATACTTGCTACACATTTCTTTTGGCCAAAGATGAGACGGGATGTTGAGCGTTTTGTTGCTCGCTGCACTACATGTCAAAGAGCTAAGTCACGACTCAAATCCTCATGGTTTATATATGCCTTTGCCTGTACCTAGTGTTCCTTGGGAGGATATATCTATGGACTTTGTTTTAGGTTTACCTCGAACAAAGAAGGGGAGGGATAGCATATTTGTTGTCGTGGATAGGTTCTCGAAAATGGCACACTTTATACCATGTCATAAAAGCGATGATGCTGTTAATGTTGCTGATTTGTTCTTTCGTGAAATTATTCGCTTACGTGGTGTGCCAAATACTATTGTTTCAGATCATGATACTAAATTTCTTAGCCACTTTTGGAGATGTTTATGGGCTAAGTTGGGGACTAAGCTGCTTTTTAGTACTACTTGTCACCCCCAAACTGATGGACAAACTGAAGTAGTCAATAGAACTTTGTCTACTATGCTTAGGGCTGTTTTGAAGAATAACAAGAAAATGTGGGAAGAATGCTTGCCTCATATTGAATTTGCTTATAATCATTCATTGCATTCTACTACTAAGATGTGCCCTTTTGAAATTGTGTATGGTTTCCTACCTCGTGCACCTATTGATTTGTTGCCTCTTCCATCTTCAGAGAAGGTTAATTTTGATGCTAAAGAACGCTCTGAATTGATTTTAAAAATGCATGAGTTAACTAAGGAAAACATTGAGCATATGAATGCTAAATATAAACTTGCTGGAGATAAGGGTAAAAACCATGTTGTGTTTGCGCCTGGAGATCTTGTTTGGTTACATTTGCGTAAAGATAGATTTCCTAATCTGTGCAAATCAAAGCTAATGCCACGTGCTGATGGTCCTTTTAAGGTGTTAGAGAAAATAAATGATAATGCATATAATCTTGAGCTACCTGTAGATTTTGGGGTTAGTCCCACTTTTAACATTGCAGATTTGAAGCCTTATTTGGGTGAGGAAGATGCGCTTCCATCGAGGACGACTTCATTTCAAGAAGGGGAGGATGATGAGGACATCAATACCATTGTTACACCCACAGCCCCTACTGTTACATATACTGGACCAATTACTAGAGCTCGCGCACGCCAATTAAATTACCAGGTACTTTCGTTTCTTGGTAATGATTCTAATGTTCATGAGATTATGATGCTGCCTAAATTGGATACATTTGTTTTGCTTACAAATGAAGGGCCTAGCTTGGAGAAGGATGAACACTGGAGCAAGAACACGCATGGAGCTGATGGCATGCGCAAGGGGATGAAGAACGGAGTTACAAGTGATGATTTCAGGACTTTGAAGCCGCCATAAGGAGTGCATGAAGCCTTGGACGAAATATACAAGATGCCACTTCATAATATTCGTCCATAGGCTATTCTAGGTGCTGCATCACCTTATTAATGGGCCAGGCCCATGTAATTTCGAAATACTTAAGTATAGGCTATTTTTAGAGTCCGTATGTGTGGGGAAACAAGAGTTAGGGTTGGTTTCGGACCCCACCCTCAAGGGCCACAACATTCCCCCCTCTTCCTCCATATATACAGCCCTTTGAGCATCGTTTAGACTTCGGGTTTTGTTTAGATTAAAAGTTCGCCATAGCTGCAACTTCGCGTACTTCGTTTGTGTCCAACGATCTTGGTGTTTTGTTTAGATTAAAAGTTCGCCATAGCTGCAACTTCGCGTACTTCGTTTGTGTCCAACGACCAGACCAAGACGTCACAGAACCCCACCTTGATCAATAAAGCTTTCATCTTATATTCGCAATATCCAGATTGCAATCTCAGTTTCTTGCTTGTTCTTCGTTTGCTCGCAGGAAACAGGCCCTCGTGGTCAGGTTGATCGTGCTCCGGCGTGGTCAATAACCCCTCGGAAGTTGGTTTAGCGATTGCTAAGGCGCGACCTCTCGCACGTTCGTAGTCGGATCGTCAAGGTCGACTCCCACAGAAAACGATAGCCACCATCTCATCGAAACATCAGGACACCTTAGCCTCTATTAGTAGAGGGGGAGAAACATCATAAGATCCAACTATAATAGCAAAGCTCGCGATACATCAAGATCGTACCACCTCAAGAACACGAGAGAGAAAGAGAGATCAAACACATAGCCATTGGTTGCAGCTATGGCGAACTTTTAATCTAAACAAAACCCGAAGTCTAAACGACGCCCTAAGGGCTGTATATATGGAGGAAGAGAGGGGAATTTCGTGGCCCTTGAGGGTGGGGTCCGAAACCAACCCTAACTCTTGTTTCCCCACACATACGGACTCTAAAAATAGCCTATACTTAAGTATTTCGAAATTACATGGGCCTGGCCCATTAATAAGGTGACGCAGCACCTAGAATAGCCTATGGACGAATATTATGAAGTGGCATCTTGTATATTTCGTCCATGGCTTCATGCACTCCTTATGGCGGCTTCAAAGTCCTGAAATCATCACTTGTAACTCCGTTCTTGATCCCTTGCGCATGCCATCAACTTCATGCGTGTTCTTGCTCCAGTGTTCATCCTTCTCCAAGCTAGGCCCTACATTTGAAAGCAAAACAAATGTATCCAATTTAGGCAGCATCATAATCTCATGAACATTAGAATCATTACAAAGAAACGAAAGTACCTGGTAATTTAATTGGCGTGCGCGAGCTCTAGTAATTGGTCCAGTATATGTAACAGTAGGGGCTGTGGGTGTAACAATGGTATTGATGTCCTCTTGACCTTGCGCATGCCATCAACTTCATGCGTGTTCTTGCTCCAGTGTTCATCCTTCTCCAAGCTAGGCCCTTCATTTGAAAGCAAAACAAATGTATCCAATTTAGGCAGCATCATAATCTCATGAACATTAGAATCATTACAAAGAAACGAAAGTACCTGGTAATTTAATTGGCGTGCGCGAGCTCTAGTAATTGGTCCAGTATATGTAACAGTAGGGGCTGTGGGTGTAACAATGGTATTGATGTCCTCATCATCCTCCCCTTCTTGAAATGAAGTCGTCCTCGATGGAAGCTCATCTTCCTCACCCAAATAAGGCTTCAAATCTGCAATTTTAAAAGTGGGACTAACCCCAAAATCTGCAGGTAGCTCAAGTTTATATGCATTATCATTTATTTTCTCTAAAACCTTAAAAGGACCATCAGCACGTGGCATTAGCTTTGATTTGCGCAAATTAGGAAATCTATCCTTACGCAAATGTAACCAAACAAGATCTCCACGTGCAAACACAACATGTTTTCTACCCTTATCTCCAGCAAGTTTATATTTAGCATTCATACGCTCAATGTTTTCCTTAGTTAACTCATGCATTTTTAAAATCAATTCAGAACGTTCTTTAGCATCAAAATTAACCTTCTCCGAAGATGGAAGAGGCAACAAATCAATAGGTGCACGAGGTAGGAAACCATACACAATTTCAAAAGGGCACATCTTAGTAGTAGAATGCAATGAACGATTATAAGCAAATTCAATATGAGGCAAGCATTCTTCCCACATTTTCTTGTTATTCTTCAAAACAGCCCTAAGCATAGTAGACAAAGTTCTATTGACTACTTCAGTTTGTCCATCAGTTTGGGGGTGACAAGTAGTACTAAAAAGCAGCTTAGTCCCCAACTTAGCCCATAAACATCTCCAAAAGTGGCTAAGAAATTTAGTATCATGATCTGAAACAATAGTATTTGGCACACCACGTAAGCGAATAATTTCACGAAAGAACAAATCAGCAACATTAACAGCATCATCGCTTTTATGACATGGTATAAAGTGTGCCATTTTCGAGAACCTATCCACGACAACAAATATGCTATCCCTCCCCTTCTTTGTTCGAGGTAAACCTAAAACAAAGTCCATAGAGATATCCTCCCAAGGAACACTAGGTACAGGCAAAGGCATATATAAACCATGAGGATTGAGTCGTGACTTAGCTCTTTGACATGTAGTGCAGCAAGCAACAAAACGCTCAACATCCCGTCTCATCTTTGGCCAAAAGAAATGTGTAGCAAGTATATCCTCCGTCTTCTTGACGCCAAAGTATCCCATTAATCCTCCTCCATGCGCCTCCTGCAACAACAAAAGACGAACGGAGCTAGCTGGAATGCATAGCTTGTTAGCACGAAACACAAATCCATCATTAAGAACGAACTTGTTCCAAGTTCTCCCTTCCTTACAATTCTGCAATACATCTTTAAATTCAGCATCATGAACATATTGATCTTTGATGGTCTCCAAACCAAATATTTTAAAGTCAAGTTGTGAAAGCATAGTATAACGACGAGACAAGGCATCAGCAATAACATTTTCTTTACCCATCTTGTGTTTAGTGACATAAGGGAAAGTCTCTCAATGAATTCAACCCATTTAGCATGTCTACGGTTCAGTTTTGCTTGACTTTTAATGTGTTTCAAAGATTCATGATCAGAATGTATAACAAATTCCTTGGGCCATAAATAATGTTGCCATGTTTCTAAGGTCCGAACAAGAGCATATAATTCTTTATCATAAGTAGAATAGTTCAGACTAGGCCCACTCAATTTTTCAAAAAAGTATGCAACAGGTTTTCCATCTTGTAATAACACACCTCCTAATCCAATTCCACTAGCATCACATTCAAGCTCAAAAGTCTTATTGAAATTAGGAAGTTGGAGTAAAGGAGCATGTGTCAACTTATCTTTCAATACCGTGAAGGCTTCTTCTTGTGCGGTACCCCAAACAAAAGGCACATCCTTCTTTGTAAGCTCGTTGAGAGGTGCAGCAATGGTGCTGAAATCTCTCACAAAACGCCTATAGAAACCAGCGAGGCCAAGGAAACTCCTCACTTGTGTGACCGTTTTGGGCTGCGGCCAACTCTCAATAGCTTCAATCTTGGCTTTATCAACTTTAATTCCCTGTGGAGTAACAACATAGCCAAGAAAAGATACTCGGTCGGTGCAAAAGGTGCACTTTCCAAGGTTTCCAAACAAACGTGCATCACGTAGAGCAATAAAAACAGCACGTAAATGTTCCAAATGTTCCTCCAAAGATTTGCTATAAATCAATATGTCATCAAAGTAAACTACCACAAATCATCCAATGAAAGCACGTAAAACTTCGTTCATTAACCTCATGAAAGTACTAGGTGCATTAGTTAACCCAAAAGGCATGACTAACCACTCATATAATCCAAACTTAGTTTTAAATGCTGTTTTCCATTCATCTCCCAATTTCATGCGAATTTGATGGTATCCACTACGCAAATCAACTTTGGAGAATATTGTAGAGCCACTCAATTCATCAAGCATATCATCTAACCTAGGAATAGGATGATGATAACGAATAGTAATATTATTAATGCCTCTACAATCAACGCACATACGCGACGTACCATCCTTTTTCGGCACTAAAATGATAGGAACAGCACAAGGACTAAGGGATTCGCGTATATAACCTTTGTCGAGCAGTTCTTGTACTTGACGCATAATCTCCTTCGTCTCCTCTGGATTGGTACGGTATGGTGCACGGTTGGGTAGCGAAGCACCGGGAATTAAGTCAATTTGATGCTCAATCCCTCGAATAGGCGGTAATCCCGGTGGCACGTCTTGTGATAGAGGCTAAGGTGTCCCGATCTTTCGATAAGATGATAACTATCGATTTGGTGGAGACGACTTTGACGATCCGACTACAAACGTGCACGACGTTGCGCCTTAGCAATCGCTAAACCAATCTCCTGAGGTTACTGACGATGCCGAAAGCACGGTCAGCCTGACCACGAAGGTCTATTCCTGCAAGCAATCGAAGAACGAGCAAGAATATGATAAAGCAATCTGAATATTGCAAATATATATGAGGTATTGATAATGGTGGGGATCCGTAAGCGGTCTTGGTCTGGTCGTTGGACACAAACGAAGTACACGAAGTTGCAATGGCTAACTTTTAACTAAACAAATCCCAAGGAAAAAGCTACTAGATGGATCCACTTATATAGGAGCAAGGGGTGGCGGCCAAGGAGGTGGGAGGACGTCCCAAGACAGCCTAAAACTAACCCTAGGTCGTACAAGGCTCATGGGCCCAAGTGGAGGTGATGCAACACCTTTGGGCTTGTAGTTTGACTCGGATTCTGCTGCAACGTCAGATTGTTTCGTCCGTAACTCAACGCTCCGGATGAATTTGAAGGTGAATCCAATTGGGTTGGAAAGAGCACGAAATCTAGTTTCCAACAAAAAAAGAATCACCCAATTCGGAGTCCGTATGAAAAAGTTGTTGGCGTTTTGAGTCAGGTATGTCTGTGCAGTCCGAATCTGAATCCAGAACGTGAGAGACTTGGACTCTATCTTCTCTTGGCCCAAAAGTGATGTGAGAGGACTTTTTGAACATAACCTAAACTTCTTCTTTTCCCTTATCTTCATATGTGGATTGTACAAATGTCCCATACACCTGCAATTAGACAAAACACAAAAGTGTGTGAAGTATTTTTGTTCTGGATAACATAAATAGATTATTGAATAGTTTGCATTAGAAATCACCTGACAAATATGCATGTATGCAATATTTTGGTCATATCCAAGGTATTCATGTCCTCATCATCTTGTGGAAAGACGTCAGCGAACTCCTACAAAATGTTAGTGACAGCAGGGGGCAAAGAGGAAGGCACGTCCTCGAATGAAAATAATGCCTCTTTGCACACAAAAGCATAGCAAACAGATTTGCTAAAATCTAGCTCATCAATATCAGATTTGGTGGCAAGTAAACATGCACTTTTCAATTTAATTTCAGAAGCAACACTAGATTGTTTATTATTATTAGGCTGCATTTGTTGCTCAAATTCTTTTGCCACAATCTGATTTTCACTCTTATTTTTCTCCTGTTTTGCTTTATTAGCTCTATTAATATCATCTTTCAAAATGGAATCAGGAGTCATAGGAAGCAAAGTAATATTTTTATCCTTATGAACAAGAGTATACTGATTGTTTCTACCATGGTGAACAGAATTTTTATCAAATTGTCATGGTCTACCAAGTAATAAGGAACATGCTTGCATAGGTACCACATCACAATCAACATAATCAGCATATGTAGAGATACTAAAATGCACACGAACAGTACGTGTTACCTTAATCTTGCCGCTGTTGTTGAACCATTGGATGTAGTAAGGATGTGGATGTGGTCTTGTGGTGAGAGATAGCTTCTCCACCATCTCCATGCTAGCCAAGTTATTGCAGCTCCCTCCATCTATGATCACGCGGACAGAACGTTCCTTCACAACTCCCTTTGTATGGAACAAATTATGCCTCTGATTTTGCTCAGCTTGTGTAACTTGCACACTCAAAACACGTTGAGCAACTAAATATTCATACCTTCAGCATCTTCAGGAGCCATGTATTGCTTCTCATGATCAGAATCGTCTCCACCGTGTTCGTCACGTGTAATAAGAGCCAAAGTCTCCTCATCATAGTCACTAGCGGACCCATACCCACCATCCTCAGTAACAATCATCACACGGTTAGATGGGCATTCTCTCGCATAATGACCTCCACCCTTGCAACGTCGACAAATAATATCATGTGTTTGCCCTGTTGATGCCATGGATGAAGAAGAGCTCTTTGCAGGCCCAGAAGGTGTGCTCTTGGCAGATAGTGGCGATTGTGCCTGCTTTATTGTATCACGGTTGGAGGTGGCAGCCGACGGAGGCGCCGGTGTAGCAGAACGTGTGGAAGTAGATGATGCACGTGGTGTCCATGAAGAAGGTCGACCTGCAGAAAAGTTAGTCCGCGCCAATGCCTGTCGATCCTGCACTTCACGTTCAGCTTTACAAGCAAGATGGAATAAACGAGTGATATTAGTATACTCCTTATACTCTAGAATCGTCGTCTGAATCTCTCTATTTAATCCACCCATAAAACGTGCAAGCATAGCTTCATTCTCCTCAACAATACCACATCTAATCATGCCAGTTTAATTCCTGATAATATTCTTCTACAGAATTTTTTCCCTGTCTTAACGCTGCAATTTTTGAAGTAATTCACGTTGATAATATGGTGGAACCCAACGAGTACGCATAGCAGTTTTCAAAGCAGCCCAAGTAGCGGAATAGGATATAATCTACAATGCTCAGACCACCAAACACATGCAAAACTAGTGAAAGCACAAACAGCAGCAGGAACACGTCTCTCCTCGGGATATTGTAAACATGTAAATCGTTGTTCAGTTTCTAACTCCCAAGTAAGATATATATCAGGAACATATCTACCCTCAAATGGTGGAATATTCAAATTCAATTTTAGTTTAGGGAGATGGTCATGATCTCGTACCTGAGGGTGAGCCCTACCATTGCCATTATTTGCATGTGGACGACCTGGTGGTTGCTGTGCTGGTGGTGGCACGTAGTTCTGATTTTGATCAACCTCATCCTCATAATCTCCCACATAATCATCCTCCTCCACATCAGCAGTAGGAGCCACAGAAGTATCAACAGTAGCACCAGTAGTTTGGCCCGACTGAAGAGGGACACGGCTCGCTCGGCGGAGGGCTGTTTCCCGACATGGAGGTAGTCGGTGTTGTTGCTGTTGTTGCAGAGGTGCGGCAGGAGCAGCCGGTGGTGGTGGTGGAAAACGCGAAAGCAATTCAGCAAACTAGTTATCGAGCTTTGTTTCAAACGTCTTCTCCATGCCATCTATCTTCTCCATGGCCTCTTCAAATCTGTTTATCACATCTTGCACCTGTCCATTCATCATTTGCTGAAACGTATCATGAAGCTCCTTGTTCGTCAAGTTCTCCCAGTCAGTCTCGTCGGCTTGTGATCCTGGCATGGTTAGCAGCAATAGAAACACACAAGAATATGATCCTACAGACTACTAACAAGTGGTGGTGGTGGCGGGTGTCACAAATCCGTCAAGCAAATCTCAAATTCTTACCAGTTCTTACCCAGCAGCAGGCGGTGATCAGCAACCGCTGTAGTCAAAACTCTCAAAAGCTTGGATAGAGCGATTGCCAGGGAGAGTCAAACGCACGACGTAGATGTATGTGGAGCTGGGAAGGCTTATAGTATGGTAGCAAAAAGGGTCAGCAATAATCAATTCAGAGATGCAAAGTTGAATAAACGCTCAACGACGGTACTGTGCTGGTCCTAGGCTAGACCGTGCTAGAGGCGCGAGCCTAGAACACTAACAAAATCACGGCGCTGCACGTAAATAAGGGAAAAGCACACTCTGGAACTCTCTTTTTTTTGCTCTTTTTTTTTGCGCTCCTTTTTTTTGCGCTCCTCTTTTTTTTTGCGAAAAATCACTATAATGGCGAGTGTCTCAAAACTCTTCCCTCGTCAAACTGATAGGATGGGCACGAATTTTTTTTTTCACTTTTTTTCGGAAATCAGGGCAGCGACGACGAAAAAGTGCGACAAAAAATCACTATGATGGCACGTGGCTCAAAAGACTCAGAAAAGCCTAAAAATAGGATAGGGAAAAAAAATTTGCCCATGAAAATTTTGGCCTAAAAACTGCCCGGGGGTCTCCAGACTTTTTTTTTCGAGACCTACGCAGGCAAGGAAACACGAATCGGAATTTAGATTGATCTCAAGAACAAAGCTAATATGAGAAGAACTCGGATTGGTGGTGGATATATGGTTGTGGTATATGGCAGCGGTGGTGGTATATGGTAGCGGTGGTGGTATATGGATACAGATTGGTGGTGGTATATGGATATGGATGGGCGATGATGATGGTGCGGTGGCGTGACAACTTATGACCAGAACTCGAAACTCTAAAAGACTAGACTCTAAGACCAGCAACTTGACACGACGATGCAACCGCAAATTCAACAAAGCAAAAACCCTAAAAAGATTATGCAAAAGGCTCAGATTGGTTCGGATATGATGAACTAACCCTAATTTTTTTTTGTGGCTTTTTCGTGGACTGTAGGTATGAAGAACAGACTCGATCTAATCTATGAAAAACTGTAAAATCTCACCGAGCAACCTGGAAATCTGATACCACTTGATAGAGGCTAAGGTGTCCCGATGTTTCGATGAGATGGTGGCTATCGTTTTCTGTGGGAGTCGACCTTGACGATCCGACTACGAACGTGCGAGACGTCGCGCCTTAGCAATCGCTAAACCAACTTCCGAGGGTTATTGACCACGCCGGAGCACGATCAACCTGACCAGGAGGGTCTGTTTCCTGCGAACAAACGAAGAACAAGCAAGAAACTGAGATTGCAATCGGGATATTGCGAATATAAGATGAAAGCTTTATTGATCAAGGTGGGGTTCTGTGACGTCTTGGTCTGGTCGTTGGACACAAACGAAGTACGCGAAGTTGCAGCTATGGCGAACTTTTAATCTAAACAAAACCCAAAGTCTAAACGATGCCCTAAGGGCTGTATATATGGAGGAAGAGGGGGAATTTCGTGGCCCTTGAGGGTGGGGTCCGAAACCAACCCTAACTCTTGTTTCCCCACACATACGGACTCTAAAAATAGCCTATACTTAAGTATTTCGAAATTACATGGGCCTGGCCCATTAATAAGGTGACGCAGCACCTAGAATAGCCTATGGACGAATATTATGAAGTGGCATCTTGTATATTTCGTCCAAGGCTTCATGCACTCCTTATGGTGGCTTCAAAGTCCTGAAATCATCACTTGTAACTCCGTTCTTGATCCCCTTGCGCATGCCATCAGCTCCATGCGTGTTCTTGCTCCAATGTTCATCCTTCTCCAAGCTAGGCCCTTCATTTGTTAGCAAAACAAATGTATCCAATTTAGGCAGCATCATAATCTCATGAACATTAGAATCATTACCAAGAAACGAAAGTACCTGGTAATTTAATTGGCGTGCGTGAGCTCTAGTAGTTGGTCCAGTATATGTAACAGTAGGGGCTGTGGGTGTAACAATGGTATTGATGTCCTCATCATCTACTCTCTTGTGATGAATTGAGTTTTCCCTTTGAAGTTATCTTATCGGATTGAGTCTTTAAGGATTTGAGAACACTTGATGTATGTCTTGCATGTGCTTATCTGTGGTGACAATGGGATATCACGTGATCCACTTGATGTATGTTTTGGTGATCAACTTGCGAGTTCCGTGACCTCGTGAAGTTATGCATAGGGGTTGGCACACGTTTTCGTCTTGACTCTCCGGTAGAAACTTTGGGGCACTCTTTGAAGTTCTTTGTGTTGGTTGAATAGATGAATCTGAGATTGTGTGATGCATATCGTATAATCATACCCACAGATACTTGAGGTGACATTGGAGTATCTAGGTGACATTAGAGTTTTGGTTGATTTGTGTCTTAAGGTGTTATTCTAGTACGAACTCTATGATAGATTGAACGGAAAGAATAGCTTCGTGTTATTTTACTACGGACTCTTGAATAGATCGATCAGAAAGAATAACTTTGAGGTGGTTTCGTACCCTACAATCATCTCTTCATTTGTTCTCCGCTATTAGCGACTTTGGAGTGACTCTTTGTTGCATGTTGAGGGATAGTTATATGATCCAATTATGTTGGAACTTGCACTAGTGAAAGTATGAACCCTAGGCCTTGTTTCAACGCATTGCAATACCATTTGTGCTCACTTTTATCATTAGTTACCTTGCTGTTTTTATATTTTCAGATTACAAAAACCTATATCTACCATCCAGATTGCACTTGTATCACCATCTCTTCGCCGAACTAGTGCACCTATACAATTTACCATTGTATTGGGTGTGTTGGGGATACAAGAGACTCTTTGCTATTTGGTTGCAGGGTTGCTTGAGAGAGACCATCTTCATCCTAAGCCTCTCACGGATTGATAAACCTTAGGTCATCCACTTGAGGGAAATTTGCTACTGTCCTACAAACCTCTGCACTTGGGGGCCCAACAACGTCTACAAGAAGAAGGTTGTGTAGTAGACATCAAGCTCTTTTCTGGCGCCGTTGCCGGGGAGGTTAGCGCTTGAAGGTATATCTTTAGATCTTGCAACCGAATCTTTTAGTTTTTTGTTTTAGTTTATAAAAGAAAATTACAAAAAAATGGAATTGAGTTTGCCTCATACACTTCATCTTTTTAATATCTTTCATGAGAATGATGGAAAGGGAAATTGTGCTCAAGCGCTAGAAGAAGAAGTCTATAAAATGTTTGGCACTAAATCTTTGAATGACGAGCATGATTGCAATGTTGTTAGTATGAACTCCTTGAATATCCATAGTACTAATGATGATTGCACTAGTTATGATGAAAATGTCTCTTATAAGCATGTCAACTTTTGTGGAATATATAGAGCCTGCAAGTACACACCAAATAGGGAAGATAGATTTTGCAAGAGGCATAAGTATTTGGAAACTAAATGGTTGCAAGAAAGGCTAGATGTTTGTGCTGAAAATTTAAAATTTCTTCACCATACTAGTGAACTTTGCAATGAAAATGGTCATTTAAATCTCAAATGCAAATTGTTTCATGATCGTATCGTGTCTAAAAATTGTGATGGTTTGATTTCCCTTGCACATCATAATGAACTTAGTTTGCTCTTGGGTTATGAAGTAATGAAATGTATAACTAAGCATATTCTAGAATATAACCTTGAGAAATTCCTCGATATTGATCTAGAAGAAATTTTTATGTATGTGCGGTGAATTGCGTTGAAAATCCTTATATTGCCAATTACATAAAGAAAAGAAAACAAATAGAAGATGAAGAGAATACTAATGAAAGGGAAGAGACTTCCCAATATCCTCCTATTATTTCTTATGATGAATCAGGTAATGAGGAGGAGCCTCCTATTCAACCAATCTCATTAATAAGGAGCTCCAAAACGAGGATTGAACCCACACATAATGTGAAGAAGAAAAAGAAAAGTCGGAGAAGCAAAGGTAAAAATGTATCCCTCCCAAATGATGTTGCTCCTATTACTCATTGTGATGATGATAATTGCTATACTATTGGTGCTATCCATACTTTTAATGATGAGTGATTATGCTTATGATATGAAAGGCCCAAGCTTGGGGATGCTATGTTTGATGAGAATGACAAGTTTGAAAATATATTTGCTGCAATTAACGTTTGTCCCAAGCTTGCGGATGCTATGTTTAATAAGATGATATTTTTAGTCTCCCAAGTTTTGATATGCAAATTTATTATAATGATAGCATGCCTCCTACTTATGATGATTATATTGATGAAAGTGGGTTTGGAAGAGTGTTAACTTTAGGAAGTAATGATCCCGCTATTTTGGAGGATGTTGAATCTCATTGTGATAATTATGAAAGTGGATTTGGAGAGGTTATGAATTTATTTAGTAATGATTCCACTATCTTGGAAGAGGTTTCAATTGTTTATGATGAGAACAAAGTTGCTACTTATGATGATTATCGCGATGATACTTATGGTATAAAAAGTAGTGATGATTATATTTATAGAACTTGTCATGATTATGATTACCCTTTTTCTGAACATTACTCCTTTAATGTGGAAACAATTTATAGTATTCGAGTCTCTTATGATACTCCCACTATTCCGAACGAGAAGAATTTTGCTTATGTGGAGAGTAATAAAATTTCTATGCTTGTAGATCATGAAAAGAATGCTTTATGTGATAGTTAAATTGTTGAATTCATTCATGATGCTACTGAAAATCATTATGAGGGAGGAACATATGCTTGTAGGAATTGCAATAATATCAAGTTTCCTCTCTATGTGCTTAAAGTTTTAAAGTTATGCTTGTTTTGCCTTCCTATGCTAGTTGATTATTGTTCCCATAAATTGTTTGCTCACAAAATCCCTATGCAAAGTAAGTGGGTTAGACTTAAATGTGCTAGTCATATTCTTCATGATGCTCTCTTTATGCTTCAATTCTTATCTTTTATGTGAGCATCATTGAAATCATCATGCCTAGCTAGGGGCGTTAAACGATAGCGCTTGTTGGGAGGCAACCCAACTTTTTTTTGTTCTTTGCTTTTTGCTCCTGTTTGGTAATAAATAATTCATCTAGACTCTGTTTAGATGTGGTTTTAAGCTTTTAATTAGTGTTTGTACCAAGTAGAACCTTTGGGAAGACTTGGGGAAAGTCTTTGCGATCTTGCTGTAAAAAAACAGAAACTTTAGCGCTCACGAGATTTGCTGCCATTTTTTAATGGAGAGTGATATTTAGTCAATTATTTTTGCAGATGATTAATAGAAAAATTCCTCAGGTCCACCAATTTATTTGAGAATTTTATGAGTTCCAGAAGTATACGTTTGATACAGATTACTACAGACTGTTCTGTTTTTGACAGATTCTGTTTTCTATGTGTTGTTTGCTTTTTTTTAATGAATCTATGAGTAGTATCGGAGGGTATGAACCATATAGAAGTTGGAATACAGTAGATATTACACCAATATAAATAAAAGAATGAGTTCACAACAGTACCTAAGTGGTGATTTATTTTCTTATACTAACAGAGCTTACGAGTTTTCTGTTAAGTTTTGTGTTGTGAAGTTTTCAAGTTTTGGGCAAAGATTCGATGGACAATGGAATAAGGAGTGGCAAGAGCCTAATATTGGGGATGCCCAAGGCACCCCAAGGTAATATTCAAGGAAAACCAAGAGCCTAAGCTTGGGGATGCCCCAGAAGGCATCCCCTCTTTCGTCTTCGTTCATCGGTAACTTTACTTGGAGCTATATTTTTATTCGCCACATGATATGTGTTTTTCTTGGAGCGTCATTTTATTTTATTTTGTTTTGCTTGCTGTTTGAATAAAATACCAAGATCTGAAATTCTTAAATGTTAGAGAGTCTTCACATAGTTGCGTAATTATTCGACTACTCATTGAACTTCACTTATATCTTTTGGAGTAGTTTGTCATTTGCTCTAGTGCTTCACTTATATCTTTTTAGAGCACAGCGGTGGTTTTATTTTGAAGAAATTGTTGAACTATCATGCTTCACTTATATTATTTTGAGAGTCTTTTAGAACAGAATGGTTATTTGCTTTGGTTATGAATTTAGTCCTAATATGATAGGCATCCAAGAGGGATATAATAAAAACTTCCATATAAAGTGCATTGAATACTATGAGAAGTTTGATACTTCATGATTGTTCTGAGATATGAAGATGGTGATATTAGAGTCATGATAGTTGAGTAGTTGTGAATTTGAGAGATACTTGTGTTAAATTTTGTGATTCCCGTAGCATGCACGTATGGTGAACCGTTATGTGATGAAGTCGGAGCATGATTTATTTATTGATTGTCTTCCTTATGAGTGGCGGTCGAGGACGAGCGATGGTCTTTCCCTACCAATCTATTATTGGAAATATGCCCTAGAGGCAATAATAAAATGGTTATTATTATATTTCTTTGTTCATGATAATTGTCTATTGTTCATGCTATAATTGTGTTATCTGGAAATCATAATACATGTGTGAATACATAGACCACAACACGTCCCTAGTGAGCCTCTAGTTGACTAGCTCGTTGATCAAAAGATAGTCATGGTTTCCTGACTATGGGCATTGGATGTCATTGATAACGGGATCACATCATTAGGAGAATGATGTGATGGACAAGACCCAATCCTAAGCATAGCTCAAAGATTGTGTAGTTCGTTTGCTGTAGCTTTTCCGAATGTCAAGTATCATTTCCTTAGACCATGAGATTGTGCAACTCCCGGATATCGTAGGAGTACTTTGGGTGTGCCAAACGTCACAAGGTAACTGGGTGACTATAAAGGTACACTACAAGTATCTCCGAAAGTGTCTATTGGGTTGGCACGAATCGAGACTGGGATTTGTCACTCCGTATGACGGAGAGGTATCTCTGGGCCCACTCGGTAATGCATCATCATAATGAGCTCAATGTGACCAAGTGGTTGATCACGGGATCATGCATTACGACACGAGTAAAGTGACTTGCCGGTAACGAGATTGAACGAGGTATTGGGATACCGACGATCGAGTCTCGGGCAAGTAACGTACCGATTGACAAAGGGAATTGTATATGGATTGATTGAATCCTCGACATCGTGGTTCATCCGATGAGATCATCGTGGAGCATGTGGGAGCCAACATGGGTATCCAGATCCCGCTGTTGGTTATTGACCGGAGAGGCGTCTAGGTCATGTCTGCATGTCTCCCGAACCCGTAGGGTCTACACACTTAAGGTTCGGTGACGCTAGGGTTGTAGAGATATTAGTATGCAGTAACCCGAAAGTTGTTCGGAGTCCCGGATGAGATCCCGGACGTCACGAGGAGTTCCAGAATGGTCCGGAGGTAAATATTTATATATGGGAAGTCCAGTTTCGTCCACCAGGTCGTCCACATGCAAATAATGGCAATGGTAGGGCTCACCCTCAGGTACGAGATCATGACCATCTCCCTAAACTAAAATTGAATATTCCACCATTTGAGGGTAGATATGTTCCTGATATATATCTTACTTGGGAGTTAGAAACTGAACAACGATTTACATGTTTACAATATCCCGAGGAGAGACGTGTTCCTGCTGCTGTTTGTGCTTTCACTAGTTTTGCATGTGTTTGGTGGTCTGAGCATTGTACATTATATCCCATTCCTGCTACTTGGGCTGCTTTGAAAACTGCTATGCGTACTCGTTGGGTTCCACCATATTATCAACGTGAATTACTTCAAAAATTGCAGGCGCTTAAGACAAGGAAAAAATTCTGTAGAAGAATATATCAGGAATTACAAACTGGCATGATTAGATGTGGGTATTGTTGAGGAGAATGGAAGCTATGCTTGCACGTTTAATGGTGGATTAAATAGAAGAGATTCAGACATTCTAGAGTATAAGGATTATACTAATATCACTCGTTTATTCCATCTTGCTTGTAAAGCTGAATGTGAAGTGCAGGATCGACAGGCATTGGCGCGAACTAACTTTTCTGCAGGTCGATCTTCATCATGGACACCACGTGCATCCTCTATTTCCACTGCACCAGCACCTCCATCAGGTGCCACCTCCAGTCGTGATACAAGAAAGCAAGAACAACCACCACTATCTGCCAAGAGCACACCTACTGGGCCTGCACAGAGTTCTTCTTCTTCCTTGGCATCAACAAGGCACACAAGTGATATTATTTGTCGTCGTTGTAAGGGAAGATGACATTTTGCGAGAGAATGCAAATCTCAGCGTGTGATGATTGTTATTGAGGATGGTGGGTATGAGTCCTCTAGTGACTATGATGAGGAGACTTTGGCTCTTATTACACATGAAGAACACGGTGGAGAGGATACTGATCATGAGACGCAATACATGGCTGCTGAAGATGCTAACATGTATGAATGTTTAGTTGCTCAACGTGTTTTGAGTGTGCAGGTTACACAAGCTACGCAAAATCAGAGGCATAATTTGTTCCATACAAAGGGAGTTGTGAAGGAACGTTATGTTCGCGTCATCATAGATGGAGGGAGCTGCAATAACTTGGCTAGCATGGAGATGTGGAGAAGCTATCTCTCACCACAAGACCACATCCACATCCTTACTACATCCAATGGTTCAACAACAGCGGCAAGGTTAAGGTAACACGTACTGTTCGTGTGCATTTTAGTATCTCTACATATGCTGATTATGTTGATTGTGATGTGGTACCGATGCAAGCATGTTCCTTATTACTTGGTAGACCATGGCAATTTGATAAAAATTCTATTCACCATGGTAGAAACAATCAGTATACTCTTGTTCATAAGGATAAAAATATTACTTTGCTTCCTATGACTCCTGATTCCATTTTGAAAGATGATATTAATAGAGCTAATAAAGCAAAACAGGAGAAAACTAAGAGTGAAAATCAGATTGTGGCAAAAGAATTTGAGCAACAAATGCAGCCTAATAATAATAAACAATCTAGTGTTGCTTCTGAAATTAAATTGAAAAGTGCATGTTTACTTGCCACCAAATCTGATATTGATGATCTAGATTTTAGCAAATCTGTTTGCTATGCTTTTGTGTGCAAAGAGGCATTATTTTCATTCGAGGACGTGCCTTCCTCTTTGCCTCCTGCTGTCACTAACATTTTGCAGGAGTTCGCCGACGTCTTTCCACAAGACGTGCCACCGGGATTACCACCTATTCGCGGGATTGAGCATCAAATTGACTTAATTCCCGGTGCATCATTACCCAACCGTGCACCATACCGTACCAATCCAGAGGAGACGAAGGAGATTATGCGTCAAGTACAAGAACTGCTCGACAAAGGTTATATACGCGAATCCCTTAGTCCTTGTGCTGTTCCTATCATTTTAGTGCCGAAAAAGGATGGTACGTCGCGTATGTGCGTTGATTGTAGAGGCATTAATAATATTACTATTCGTTATCGTCATCCTATTCCTAGGCTAGATGATATGCTTGATGAATTGAGTGGCTCTACAATATTCTCCAAAGTTGATTTGCGTAGTGGATACCATCAAATTCGTATGAAATTGGGAGATGAATGGAAAACAGCATTTAAAACTAAGTTTGGATATGAGTGGTTAGTCATGCCTTTTGGGTTAACTAATGCACCTAGTACTTTCATGAGGTTAATGAACGAAGTTTTACGTGCTTTCATTGGACGATTTGTGGTAGTTTACTTTGATGACATATTGATTTATAGCAAATCTTTGGAGGAACATTTGGAACATTTACGTGCTGTTTTTATTGCTCTACGTGATGCACGTTTGTTTGGTAACCTTGGAAAGTGCACCTTTTGCACCGACCGAGTATCTTTTCTTGGCTATGTTGTTACTCCACAGGGAATTGAAGTTGATAAAGCCAAGATTGAAGCTATTGAGAGTTGGCCGCAGCCCAAAACGGTCACACAAGTGAGGAGTTTCCTTGGCCTCGCTGGTTTCTATAGGCGTTTTGTGAGAGATTTCAGCACCATTGCTGCACCTCTCAACGAGCTTACAAAGAAGGATGTACCTTTTGTTTGGGGTACCGCACAGGAAGAAGCCTTCACGGTATTGAAAGATAAGTTGACACATGCTCCTTTACTCCAACTTCCTAATTTCAATAAGACTTTTGAGCTTGAATGTGATGCTAGTGGAATTGGATTAGGAGGTGTGTTATTACAAGATGGAAAACCTGTTGCATACTTTTCTGAAAAATTGAGTGGGCCTAGTCTGAACTATTCTACTTATGATAAAGAATTATATGCTCTTGTTCGGACCTTAGAAACATGGCAACATTATTTATGGCCCAAGGAATTTGTTATACATTCTGATCATGAATCTTTGAAACACATTAAAAGTCAAGCAAAACTGAACCGTCGACATGCTAAATGGGTTGAATTCATTGAGACTTTCCCTTATGTGATTAAACACAAGAAGGTAAAGAAAATGTTATTGCTGATGCCTTGTCTCGTCGTTATACTATGCTTTCACAACTTGACTTTAAAATATTTGGTTTGGAGACCATCAAGGATCAATATGTTAATGATGCTGAATTTAAAGATGTATTGCAGAATTGTAAGGAAGGGAGAACTTGGAACAAGTTCGTTCTTAACGATGGATTTGTGTTTCGTGCTAACAAGCTATGCATTCCAGCTAGCTCCGTTCGTCTTTTGTTATTGCAGGAGGCGCATGGAGGAGGATTAATGGGACACTTTGGCGTCAAGAAGACGGAGGATATACTTGCTACACATTTCTTTTGGCCAAAGATGAGACGGGATGTTGAGCGTTTTGTTGCTCGCTGCACTACATGTCAAAGAGCTAAGTCACGACTCAATCCTCATGGTTTATATATGCCTTTGCCTGTACCTAGTGTTCCTTGGGAGGATATATCTATGGACTTTGTTTTAGGTTTACCTCGAACAAAGAAGGGGAGGGATAGCATATTTGTTGTCGTGGATAGGTTCTCGAAAATGGCACACTTTATACCATGTCATAAAAGCGATGATGCTGTTAATGTTGCTGATTTGTTCTTTCGTGAAATTATTCGCTTACATGGTGTGCCAAATACTATTGTTTCAGATCGTGATACTAAATTTCTTAGCCACTTTTGGAGATGTTTATGGGCTAAGTTGGGGACTAAGCTGCTTTTTAGTACTACTTGTCACCCCCAAACTGATGGACAAACTGAAGTAGTCAATAGAACATTGTCTACTATGCTTAGGGCTGTTTTGAAGAATAACAAGAAAATGTGGGAAGAATGCTTGCCTCATATTGAATTTGCTTATAATCGTTCATTGCATTCTACTACTAAGATGTGCCCTTTTGAAATTGTGTATGGTTTCCTACCTCGTGCACCTATTGATTTGTTGCCTCTTCCATCTTCGGAGAAGGTTAATTTTGATGCTAAAGAACGTTCTGAATTGATTTTAAAAATGCATGAGTTAACTAAGGAAAACATTGAGCGTATGAATGCTAAATATAAACTTGCTGGAGATAAGGGTAGAAAACATGTTGTGTTTGCACCTGGAGATCTTGTTTGGTTACATTTGCGTAAAGATAGATTTCCTAATCTGCGCAAATCAAAGCTAATGCCACGTGCTGATGGTCCTTTTAAGGTTTTAGAGAAAATAAATGATAATGTATATAAACTTGAGCTGTGTGCAGATTTTGGGGTTAGTCCCACTTTTAACATTGCAGATTTGAAGCCTTATTTGGGTGAGGACGATGAACTTTCATCGAGGATGACTTCATTTCAAGAAGGGGAGGATGATGAGGACATCAATACCATTGTTACACCACAGCCCCTGCTGCTATACATACTGGACCAATTACTAGAGCTCGCGCACGCCAATTGAATTATCGGGTACTTTCGTTTCTTGGTAACGATTCTAATGTTCACGAGAATATGATGCTGCCTAAATTGGATACATTTGTCTTGCTTACAAATGAAGGGCCTAGCTTAGACAAGAAAGATGAACCTTGGAACAAGTTCAAGCGTGGAGATGATGGCATGCGCAAGGGGATCCAGAACGGAGTTACAAGTGATGATTTCAGGACTTTGAAGCCACCCTAAGGAGTGCATGAAGCCTTAGACGAAATATACAAGATGCCACTTCATAATATTCATCCGTAGGCTATTCTAGGTGCTGCGTCACCTTATTAATGGGCCAGGCCCATGTAATTTCGAAATACTTAAGTATAGGCTATTTTTAGAGTCCGTATGTGTGGGGAAACAAGAGTTAGGGTTGGTTTCGGACCCCACCCTCAAGGGCCACGAAATTCCCCTCTCTTCCTCCATATATACAGCCCTTAGGGCGTCGTTTAGACTTTGGGTTTTGTTTAGATTAAAAGTTCGCCATAGCTGCAACTTCGCGTACTTCGTTTGTGTCCAACGACCAGACCAAGACGTCACAGAACCCCACCTTGATCAATAAAGCTTTCATCTTATATTCGCAATATCCAGATTGCAATCTCAGTTTCTTGCTTGTTCTTCGTTTGCTCGCAGGAAACAGGCCCTCGTGGTCAGGTTGATCGTGCTCCGGCGTGGTCAATAACCCCTCGAAAGTTGGTTTAGCGATTGCTAAGGCGCGACGTCTCGCACGTTCGTAGTCGGATCATCAAGGTCGACTCCCACAGAAAACGATAGCCACCATCTCATCAAAACATCGGGACACTTTTGCCTCTATCAGCTGCAGTCCAGTACTCGCCTAAGTTCTCCCACTAAAGAGACCAGTCAGCACTCACCTAAGCTTGAAAAAAATCCTACCGAGTGGAGAGCAATCCTCCCACTCGGGGGCTTAGCTGCAGTACAGTACTCGCCTAAGTTCTCCCACTAAAGAGACTTAGCTGCAGTCAGACACTCGCCTAAGCTTGAAAAAATCCTACCGAGTGGAGAGCAAACCTCCCACTCGGGGGCTTAGCTGCAGCCCAGCGCTCGCCTAAGTGTTTAAAAAATCCTACCGAGTGGAGAGCAAACCTCCCACTCGGGGGCTTAGCTGCAGCCCAGTGCTCGCCTAAGTATTTAAAAATCCTACCGCGTGAGAGCAAACCTCCCACTCAGGGGCTTAGCTGCAGCCCGGCGCTTGCCTAAGTACAGGACACAACCCAATCCGCAAAGACGACGAAGTGCGAGTCGACTGCTACCATCTCCTTCGGAGCTGCACCACAAATACGAAAGTTATTTTGAGTGAAGATCGAGTTCCACTCAACGGATCATCCATGAAGATACTCAACGATAAATCAAGTTCAGATAAGACCTAAGGGTCCCAGACCTCAGACCAAAGTACTCAAGCCCTCAGCTCGACGGAGTTTAACGGTTACAAAACCCACTCGGCATTCCGAGGCAAATTTAAAGTGAAGCGTAAAAGTTTTTCATTCCTCGGGTGGAGGACTGGAGGGGGCGACGAACTCGTCCAAGTCGATCCCGTCTGCAATACGAGTTGCAGCAGCAATAAAAGTCTCCATGAAGTCTTGAAAGTTGTGCTTCCTGGTATTGGCAACTTGGATGGCGGCCAGCTTTTCTTCTCGCGCCTCCTTGCAATGGACGCGGACCAGAGACAGAGCCACATCAGCGCCGCACCGAGCAGAAGACTTCTTCCACTCCTGCACTCGGTCAGGGATCCCGTTAAGACGAGTCATCAGAGACTCGAGATCATTTTGGAGCGTAGCCTCTGGCCAAAGTGCCGGGTCGATCCATGACATGGCAACCTTCAGTCGAGCCAAGTAGTCCACGACGCCGTCAATGCGGGATTCCAGTCGGAGCAGATTCATGGCAGCTTCATCTATCACGGGAGAGTTGATTGGATCCAAACCTGTTTCAATCCGCCCAGTCTCCTCTTCAAAGTTCTGGCAAAACTCTGCATGCATGATCCAAGGATAAGTCAATTTTCATAGACTGAGTCGACACAAAAAAACACCAGCCGGAACTGAATATGCACCTTCAAGCTTGATGTACAACTTCTTGGCGAGGCTCCTCAAATAGCTCTCCAGGTCGTCCCTCCTGCGAGCGATGCCTTCCATCTTCTCGTTCAGGGTGAGGTTCTCCTTCTTCCAACGTGCACACTCCCTGTTGGCTTCATTCAGAGCGGTCTTCAGCTTGGTATTCTCTTCTTCTAATTGGCCGACCGAAGCCAGCTTCTGTGCGGCCAGAGCGGTCTTGTCATCAGCCTCCTTACGGGCAGCAGCCAAGTCCTGATCCTTCTTCGCCAGAGCTTCGCTCAGTTTTTCTGCAAAGAAATGATGTTTGATTCGGAAATAGCAGAAGGGTACTCAAGCCTAAAAACTAACCAGTCGACAAAGTCGTCTTACCTGCGGCGCCGTCTCTAACCTTCTGCAGCTCTGTTCTGGTCAGCTCCAGATCAAGGTTCAGTTGAATCTGCTGCTTCTCCAACTCAGTATAGCGAGCTACAAGTTTGCAGGATTTCTGTAAAAAGAAAAATCAGTCGATAGACGTCCAAGATAAGTTGCTTCCGAGTAACTAAGAGACAATGATGACGTTTCTAAGACCACAGCCGAATCAAAAACATTCGATAGTAGTCTCGGGGACTACACCCAGTGGGTGCACTCAGCGTGCCCCCACTGTAAAAAAAAAGAGAGAGTCGACTGCCTGCAGTCGACCGAATACAGTTCCATTCGACATGGCCTGACCAGACCAAGTGAAGAAATACAGTTACAGCAACACAATATAAAGACTACAGTCGACTGCCAGCAGTCCACCGTAGTCTCGGGGACTACACCCAGTGGGTGCACTTAGCGTGCCCCCACTCGTCCAAGAATTGACAGACACACCCAGTGGGTGTACAGATACAAAGATCTTCGGAAAAGAGATTCTTCAAACAGCATATCGTAACAGACCAAGTGTTGAGTCGACTGACCTGGACGTTACTCTGAAGAGCCGAACTTGCGTCGTAAGCTGCTTGGCTGGCCTCCCGAGCCGCCTTCACTTGCTCCATCATGATCCCCGCCTGGCGTATAGCCTCTTTTGCAGCAGCCGCTTGGTCCTCAGGGACGGGGTACGCGGCGAAAAGCGAAGGCGGATCCGCAGTCAATGTCGAGGGCCGCACACTCGTCAAAGGAATGGCGAAAGTCACAGAAGCCCGAGTGGGTTTGCCATCGTCTCGAGCTACGGCCTCAGGCGCCGGAGTGGATTGTGGGGTCTTGTCAGCCGACGCCCTCTTGTTCCTCCTCACTCTCAGCGGTTCGTTGTCGTCGTCATCCGGGAGGTCGATAACATGAGGAGGAGCTACAAGGAAAACATTCAATCGACCAGAATTGCAATAAATGTTCAGTCGACTCAAAGCGGAACGTTAGTAATTGTACCAGGGTTGGAGGTAACAGCATCCTCCATCTCTTGGTCGTCGTCCTTGGCGGAGACCTCAGAAGTAGCACCGCTGCAAATCTCGAAAGTCAGTCAGTTGACTCAATGAATCGACCAAGGATCTGTCCACGGTCGACAAAGGAAAACAAGTATTATTATTATTACCCAGAAATGGTAGGAACAGCTATCTTCATCTTAGGCAGAGCCTTGGGCGGCTTGGACAGCGTCGCGCGTGGGTGCTTGGGAGCCTTCCCAGTCGGCGTAGGAGAAGAGGTCCGAGGGTGTTTCGACGACTGCCCACCAGGAGCAGTCGCGTTGCCACGTTCCCGCGCTGGATCGTGTGTGATCTTGGATCGCCCCTCCGGGCGGGGGGGGTCAACCTCCTCCTCCTCTTCGCTGGAGTCGACGTCGTCACCTCCCTCTCCTTCACCATCCGACTCCCACTCGCCTTGATCGTCCCCACTCTTGCCTCCGCTCGCCTCCCCTTCCTCAGTCAGCTCCTGTGCCCCGTTGGGCGTCGAGTACATCTCGGTAGTCGCCTGGAAAACAACAGACAAGACAAAAGTCAAATCGACCAACTCAAAGAAGACCAATGAAGGAAACAAGACCTCAGTCGGGAGCATAAAGACATACCTGGTCCACTTCATACGAATTGTCCAGTGGAACTACCCTCCTGGCTCCTCGGGGGTTGTCTTTGTTCCCCATGATGCTCGACAGCCACCCCTCCAGCATCTCGTCAGTGACCTCCTCCGGGTGGACCCGAGTGGTGTCGTCGAGACCCGAGTACAGCCACATCGGGTGGTCACGAGCCTGGAGCGGTTGGATGCACCTCCGGAGGAAGACCTCCAGCAAGTCCATACCAGTCACGCCCTCACGGACAAGATCAACCACTCGACCAGCCAGCACTTTGACTTGGGCCTTCTCCTCCAGCGTCACTTTCAGAGAAGCAAGCTTTTCAGCTCGGTCGAGAGAGAACGGAGGAAGTCCAGTCGACTGCCCTGGGGTCGCCTGGTCTTGACAGTAAAACCAGGTCGCCTGCCAACCGCGGACCGACTCCGGGAAAGTGATGGATGGAAAACAACTCTTTCCCCTCATCTGGATCGCCAGGCCCCCGCACAGCTGGATCACCTGCGTCCTCTCGTCACTCGACTTGGCCTTCTTGACCGATTGAGAACGGCAGGTAAAGATGTGCTTGAAGAGTCCCCAATGGGGGCGGCAACCCAAGAAATCCTCACACATGGAAATGAAAGCAGCAAGGTATACGATGGAGTTGGGAGTGAAGTGGTGGAGCTGCGCTCCGAAGAAGTTCAGGAAGCTCTGGAAAAAAGGATGGGGCGGCAGAGAAAACCCGCGGTCGATGTGGGTGGCTAGGAGCACGCACTCACCGTCGCGGGGTTGAGGTTCGATCTCTCCCCCGGGAGACGCGCAGCTTTGTGGGGAATGACTCCCCCCTCGACCATGTCGTCGAGATCCTCTTGCCGGAGCACCGACGGCATCCAGTCGCCCTGGATCCAACCTTTGGGCAGAGCAGTCCTTGAGGAAGATCCGCCCCGAGCAGATCTCTTCCCTTTCCCCGGCGCCGCCGCCTTCTTCGCGCGCTCCAGAGCAGACGTCTTGCCCTTCACCATCGTCGCCGGCAAAATCTCGAACGGGCTTGCGGCGCTAGGGTGAGAGCGGAGGTGGCGGAGGAACTTGCGAAGGGAGAGAGGAAGAAGAAAGGAGAAGAAAGCGCACTGTTTGGAAACCCCGAGCCGGCAACTTATAAGGGGCCGCTTCCGAGTGGCTGACTGGTAGGCCCAGGCTATCCAGTCAAATCCCGCAGCAGACGCGTGCGCAGTACGTGGCGAAAAAGGCGACGCGAGGATCGAGGAGCTTCCGCTTTATCGCTTCCGATTACTGCGGCCGCTCCCGTCCCGCGCGCTTCCCGAAATCCGAATCCCACGACATCCGTGGGCCGCAGAACAACTTGTCAAAACGGAAGACCCCGCCCGCGCCGACACTCGGTATGTCACAAGTAAAGAAAATCACTCGACGAAAGGCCTGGAATGGATCAAGGCGACTGAAAGAAGTTGATGCGTCATCTGTGATGGTTGGCCCAAAACGAGGCACTCACGTAGCCCGAAGAACCAGTCAGAAAGATCTCCAACTCTTTCCCCACTCTAACCTCGATCCATTCGGGGGCTAATGATGAAGCCATGTACCTAGGGTAGGGGCACGGACCTGTCCAAAAGGCCCTACCCTAGGACATCTCTAGAAGAAGTCACCTTTCAATCGACTTGAAGGTATCCCACTCGACGGGTTCAAGACACTCAACCAAGAAGCTATCACTCAACCATGAAGCCAACCACTCGACTGCCAGGAGACCTAAAGTCACTCCGCAGGCAAATGGTCGGCTATTAAGTAGTCTTTATGGTCATTATAGCACTTTATTAGGGGCGTTACCAGTAACGCCCAACCTTAAATGTACCTTAAACCCTGCATTACTGAGGGCAGGAAGGGGCCGGCGAACTCTATATAAGCCACCCCCCTCCTCAGTATGAAGGGTTCGCACCCCTGTAATCCATACACACATAATCCAGTCGACCGCCTCCGGGCTCCGAGACGTAGGGCTATTACTTCCTCCGAGAAGGGCCTGAACTCGTAAACCTCGCGTGCTTACAACTTCTCCATAGCTGAGATCTAGCCTCTCCATACACACCCCCCTACATCACTGTCAGAGTTAGAACCACGACAGGCGCCGGAACGCCGTGGGGGCCATCATCGTGTGACAGCGATCTACACCAACACCTCCGTCATCTTCACCAACATCTTCATCACCTTTCCCCATCTATCTACAGCGATCTACTCTCCCACAACCCGTTGTACCCTCTACTTGAACATGGTGCTTTATGCTTCATATTATTATCCAATGATGTGTTGCCATCCAATGATGTCTGAGTAGATTTTCGTTGTCCTATCGGTAATTGGTGAATTGCTATGATTGGTTTAATTTGCTTGTGATTATGTTGTTGTCCTTTGGTGCCCATCATATGAGCGTGCACATGGATCACACCATAGGATTAGTTGTATGTTGATAGGACTATGTCTTGGAGGGCAAGAGTGATAGAAGCTTCAATCTAACATAGAAATTGATGCATGCGGGATTGAAGGGGGGCCAATATATCTTAATGATATGGTTGGGTTTTACCTTAATGAACGTTAATAGTTGCGGATGCTTGCTAATAGGTCCAATCATAAGTGCGTAGAATTCCAAGTCAGGGATGACATGCTAGCGGTGGCCTCTCCCACATAAAACTTGCTATTGGTCTAGTAAAGTAGCCAATTGCTTAGGGACAATTTCGCAACTCCTACCACCACTTTTTCACACTCGCTATACTAACTTTATTGCTTCTTTACCTAAAACAGCCCCTAGTTTTTATTTATGTGCTCTTTGTATTCTTGCAAACCTATCCCGTTACACCTACAAAGTACTTCTAGTTTTATTCTTGTTCTAGGTAAAGAGAACGTCAAGCGTGCGTAGAGTTGTTTCGGTGGTCGATAAAACTTGAGGGAATATTTGTTCTACCTTTAGCTCGTCGTTGGGTTCGACACTCTTACTTATCGAAAGATGATACAATTGATCCCCTATACTTGTGGGTTATCAAGACCTTTTTCTGGCGCCGTTGCCGGGGAGTTATAGCGTGGGGTGAATATTCTCGTGTGTGCTTGTTTGCTTTATCACTAAGTAGTTTTATTTTGTGATCTTGTTTTCTATCTTTAGTTATGGGTAGGAAACGCAAAATACCAAAAATATTAGTGGTACCTACTGAACCAATGATTGAAGAACCACTCAAAATCTATCACACTCCTGAAGCTTTTTTACTTGGATCATCCTCGATCCCTATGTGCTTGTGCTGAAACCCCAACTAGCTTAGGTGAGGGCAAATCTTTAGATGAGCATGCTTGTTATGTGCGACACCGCTTATCTCAAAAAGGGAAACTTTTACTGGATCAAATTCATCGTTTGCAATGCTATGCTTGGAATTTATGTGAAATATATGATTTTACTTGTTGTTCTGAAGACCCTAAGAAACACATTCCCTACCAATGTGAGTTTAGTGACAATGGAATCGTATCTTCATATGCTAAGGGTGTTTATAATTACTATGATGTTCAACAAATTGAAGAATTTGTTGCTTTTAAGGGTGCTTATGAAATTGATTCATTAATTGGAAAGTATGATGCTACTCTTTACAAATCTGAAAAATTTCCCATACTTAAATATTGTTATGATAATTATGCTTCTAATGCCTATGTTAAACCATATATTGAGGACTCCCCCGCTGTCCAAGAAGAGACTAATATTTTGTAGGAGTCTATGGAAGAAGGAATTGATGAAAGTGTGGGCTCATTGGATGAAAAAGATGATGAGGAGAGCGAAGAACAAAAGGATGAAGAGCGGATTAGCTACCTGTGCCCACCTTCTAATGAGAGTAACTCTTAAACTCATACATTGTTTAATTTCCCTTCAAATTTACCGAAGGATGAATGCTATGATGATTGTTATGATCCCGTTGATTATTTTGAAATATCCCTTTTTGATGATGCTTGCTATGCTTGTGGCCAAGATGCCAATATGAATTATGCGTATGGAGATGAACTTGCTATAGCTCCTTATATTAAACATGAAATTGTTGCTATTGCACCCACACATGATAGTCCTATTATCTTTTTGAATTCTCCCGACTACACTATATCGGTAATTGGTGAATTGTTATGATTGGTTTAATTTGCTTATGGTTATGTTGTTGTCCTTTGGTTCCCATCATATTTGCGCGCGCGTGGATCACACCATAGGGTTAGTTGTATGTTGATAGGACTATGTATTAGAGGGCAAGAGTGACAGAAGCTTCAACCTAGCATAGAAATTGATGCATACGGGATTGAAGGGGGACCAATATATCTGAGTGCTATGGTTGGGTTTTACCTTAATGAACGTTAGTAGTTACGGATGCTTGCTAATAGTTCAAATCATAAGTGCATAGAATTCCAAGTCAGAGATGACATGCTAGTAGTGGCCTCTCCCACATAAAACTTGCTATCGGTCTAGTAAAGTAGTCAATTGCTTAGGGACAATTTCGCAACTCCTACCACCACTTTTCCACACTCGCTATACTAACTTTATTGCTTCTTTACCTAAAACAGCCCCTAGTTTTTATTTACATGCTCTTTATATTCTTGCAAACCTATCCCGTTACACCTACAAAGTACTTCTAGTTTTATACTTGTTCTAGGTAAAGCGAACGTCAAGCGTGCGTAGAGTTTTATTGGTGGTCGATAAAACTTGAGGGAATATTTGTTCTACCTTTACCTCCTCGTTGGGTTCGACACTCTTACTTATCGAAAGAGGCTACAATTGATCCCCTATACTTGTGGGTTATCATAGGCTCATTAATTCCCCCGAGGGGTTCAAGTAACCCCTCCGTACTCCGGTAAAATACCCAAACCACTCGAAACCATTCCGATGTCCTAATACTACCTTCCAATATATGAATATTCACCTCTCGACCATTTCGATACTCCTCGTCATGTCCGTGATCTCATCTGGGACTCCGAACAAACTTCGGTCACCAAAACACATAACTCATAATACAAATCGTCATCGAACGTTAAGCGTGCGGACCCTACGGGTTCGAGAACTATGTAGACATGACCGAGACACATGTCCGTTGAATAACCAATAGCGAAAACTGGATGCTCATATTGGTTCCTACATATTCTACGAAGATCTTTATCAGTCAAACCGCAATAACAATATACGTTATTCCCTTTGTAATCGATATGTTACTTGCCCGAGATTCGATCGTCGGTATCATCATACCTAGTTCAATATCGTTACCGAGAAGTCTTTTTACTCGTTCTGTAATGCATCATCCCGCAACTAACTCATTAGTCACATTACTTGCAAGGCTTATAATGATGTGCATTACCGAGAGGGCTCAGAGATACCTCTCCAATACTCGGAGTGACAAATCCTAATCTTGATCTATGACAACCCAACAAACACCTTCGGAGACACCTGTAGAGCATCTTTATAATCACCCGGTTATGTTGTGAAATTTGATAGCACACAAGGTGTTCCTCTGGTATTCGGGAGTTGCATAATCTCATAGTCAGAGGAATATGTATAAGTTGTGAAGAAAGCAATAGCAATAAAACTAAACGATCATTATGCTAAGTAACATATGGGTCTTGTCCATCACATCATTCTCTAATGATGTGATCCCGTTCATCAAATGACAACACATGTCTATGGTCAGGAAACTTAACCATCTTTGATTAACGAGCTAGTTAAGTAGAGGCATACTAGGGACACTCTGTTTTGTCTATGTATTCACACATGTACTAAGTTTCTGGTTAATATAATTCTAGCATGAATAATAAACATTTATCATGATATAAGGAAATATACATAACAACTTTATTATTGCCTCTAGGGCATATTTCCTTCACGATCTTTTACATGGAATACAATCTACCTACTTACTTTGTGTCGCACTACCAGCACTCCACCCTTGAAGCTAAACATCATGCCACTCACAATTCCTTAGTTTATTTGTTCAAATACGAATTTGATATGATTCTAATGTTCCTATTTCGGTTTTGAAATGTGTGTCTGCCTGTTATAGAGACGTAAGAGGTTTGTATTTCTGTGTGTGGTCTGGTCAGCACGGTTGGGGGTGAACTTTGCATATGCAAGGGTTTATTGGGAGACACTCTTTGAGTTGAATCCACAATGCATTCCATAGATAATCTGACTACTTTTTATGTTTTCATGAATCTCAGATACTAATACGTCTCCAACATATCTATATTTTTTTATTGTTCCATGCTATTATATTATCAACCTTGGATGTTTTATATGCATTTATATGCTATTTTATATGATTTTTGGGACTAACCTATTAACCTAGAGCCCAGTGCCAGTTTTTGTTTTTTCCTTGTTTTAGAGTATCGCAGAAAAGGAAAATCAAACGGAGTCCAATTGACCTGAAACTTCACAGAACTTATTTTTGGAAGGAAAGCAACCCGGCAGACTTGGAGTCCACGTAAGGGAAGCAACAAGGAAGCCACGAGGCAGGGGGCGCCCACCCCCCCTGGGCGTGCCCTCCACCCTCGTGGGCCCCTCGTGGCTCCCCTGACATACTTCTTCCGCCTATATATATCCATATACCCTAAAGACATCGGAGCGCACAATAGATCGGGAGTCCCGCCGCCAGAAGCCTCCGTAGCCACCGAAAACCAATCTAGACCTGCTCCGGCACCCTGCCAGAGGGGGCAATCCCTCTCCGGTGGCCATCTTCATCATCCTGATGCTCTCCATGACGAGGAGTAGTTCTCCCTCGGGGCTGAGGGTATGTACCAGTAGCTATGTGTTTGATCTCTCTCTCTCGTGTTCTTGAGGTGGCACGATCTTGATGTATCGCGAGCTTTGCTATTATAGTTGGATCTTATGTTTCTTCTCCCCCTCTACTCTCTTGTAATGGATTGAGTTTCCCCTTCGAAGTTATCTTATCAGATTGAGTCATTAAATATTTGAGAACACTTGATGTATGTCTTGCCGTGCGTATCTGTGGTGACAATGGGATACCAGGTGATTCACTTGATGTATGTTTTGGTGATCAACTTGTGGGGTCCGCCCATGAACCTATGGAAAGGGGTTGGCACACGTTTTCATCATGATTCTCCGATAGAAACTTTGGGGCACTCTTTGAGGTTCTATGTGTTGGTTGAATAGATGAATCTGAGATTGTGTGATGCATATCGTATAATCATACCCACGGATACTTGAGGTGACATTGGAGTATCTAGGTGACATTAGGGTTTTGGTTGATTTGTGTCTTAAGGTGTTATTCTAGTACGAACTCTAGGGCTGTTTGTGACACTTATAGGAATAGCCCAACGGATTGATTGGAAAGAATAACTTTGAGGTGGTTTCGTACCCTACCATAATCTCTTCGTTTGTTCTCCGCTATTTGTGACTTTGGAGTGACTCTTTGTTGCATGTTGAGGGATAGTTATATGACCCAATTATGTTATTATTGTTGAGGGAACTTGCACTAGTGAAAGTATGAACCCTAGGCCTTGTTTAAACGCATTGCAATACCGTTTGTGCTCACTTTTATCATTAGTTACCTTGCTGTTTTTATATTTTCATATTACAAAAACCTTTATCTACCATCCATATACCACTTGTATCACCATCTCTTCGCCGAACTAGTGCACCTATACAATTTACCATTGTATTGGGTGTGTTGGGGACACAAGAGACACTTTGTTATTTGGTTGCAGGGTTGCTTGAGAGAGACCATCTTCATCCTACGCCTCCTACGGATTGATAAACCTTAGGTCATCCACTTGAGGGAAATTTGCTACTGTCCTACAAACCTCTGCGCTTGGAGGCCCAATAACGTCTACAAGAAGAAGGTTGTGTAGTAGACATCAGATACTGAACAACATCATAATGATTATGAGCTTGCGTGCATGAAAAGAATAAAGTGGAACAATGCCATGGCTGTCAAACTTGGCATTAAGGGACTGAAATCAAGTCTGGATGCAATGCAATGCAAACGCTCTCCACCTACAGATTCATGCTCAGAATAAGATCCTAACAGTGATTCTGAGCTAGAGGGAGACCTAAGTCAATGTAGCTCCCTAGTGGAGGAGTCGGAGGCAGATGCCCTATCTTATTCACCAATCAAGGTGCTTGCTCTAACTTTCCAAGGTTATATTGGTCGCACATTGTCGGTGTCAAAACCGGCGGATCTCGGGTAGAGGGTCCCGAACTGTGCGTCTAAGGTCGATGGTAACAAGAGACAGGGGACACAATGTTTACCCGGTTCAGGCCCTCTCTATGGAGGTAATACCCTACTTCCTGCTTGATTGATCTTGATGAATATGAGTATTACAAGAGTTGATCTACCACGAGATCGTAATGGCTAAGCCCTAAAAGTCTAGCCTGTCTGACTATGATTATGAGGAGATATGTCTACGGACCTAACCCTCCGGTTTATATAAACACCGGAGGGATATAGGGTTACATAAGGTCGGTTACAGAGAAAGGAATCTTCATATTTGGTCGCCAACCTTGCCTTCCACACCAAGGAGAGTCCCATTCGGACATGAGTAGAGTCTTTTGGTCTTTGTATCTTCATGGCCCATCAGTCCGGCCCATATCCAATAGGTCGGACGCCGAGGACCCCTTAGTCCAGGACTCCCTCAGTACCCCTGAACCAGGCTTCAATGATGAGGTGTCCAGCGCGCAGATTGTCTTCGGCATTGCAAGGCGGGTTCTCCTTTCCGAATACTCTGAGATAGTCTTCGGACGAACGTGTCCGGATCTGCAACACAAGTACCACGCACAACTGCAAAGAGTATAATATATCATGAGTCCAATCTGCTGATAACTTTCTGTGACATCATGTTTGCTCGGTTATAATTTCGAATCGTTTCTTGTCCTGCCGTTCCACGTTTCGAGGCGTGGTTTTATTGGCACGTCTTGTCAAAGCAGAGATCATGTCCCCTCATTGCGGGATTCTCATCAACACGAGCATGGGTAACCCAACCACTCCATTGGTATGGTTTCTTAGGAATAGGCAGGTTTTTAGGTTTAGGATGAGGCGTCCGATATCCGTTGCCTTTATAAAGGGGCCAAGGGCCATCTTATTTTGCGCCAACCCTTTCCTCAGCCCTTCCAACTTCGAGTTCTAGAACCCGAGGTTCGACTTCATTGCTTCAAGCTGCCCAATCATGTCCGGACCTAGCCCACAAGGCCGATGGGTGGCCTCCTCTATTACAGAGGAGGACATTGCAAAGCTTCATGCGGCCAGGTACCTGACCGCGGAGATCCCCCATAGGCTTCCTGCTCGAGGACAGGTTATTCCTACTCCCAGATCCGGCGAGAGGGTCTTATTCATCTCCCACTTCTAGCGAGGTCTAGGATTCGCTCTTCATCCCTTCGTCCGAGGGCTCATGTTTTACTACGGACTAGATTTTCACGATCTAGCCCCAGATTCTTTCCTCCACATCTCGACATTCATTATCACGTGCGAGGCCTTTCTCCGTATTCCCCCACACTTCGGTTATGGCTCAAGACCTTTAGTGTGAAGCCGAAGGTAGTCGACGGGGAACACACGGAGTGCGGAGGTGCTACAGTGAGCAAGCTTACCAATGCTCCCTGGCCAAAGGGCTCTTTCACCGAAGCTCCCAACCTATGGCAGCAGGAGTGGTTTTACGTCACTAAACCCCGCGGTACCAAGTGGGCGGCTATACCTACGTTTCGGTCTGGCTCTCCATTACAGCTTGCATCATGGATTAATAAGGGGCTGGACTGGGGATCAATTGACGAAGTGCAGACTCTATAAAGCCGCATCCGGAGCCTCCTTGAGAAGGACGTCGGCCTTATCAACGTTGTCCAAGTAATGCTGGTCCGCCGGGTTCTATCGTGCTGGCGACGGCCTATCCGTATGTGGGAGTTTAAGACGGAAGGGCCACGGACCCTCCAAGACTTTTTTGGTACTACGCACAAAGGAATGTGGAAGCTGTTTTTCGGGAAACAAAAACAGTGGCCGGACACCACTGAGGACATCGGCCTCGACCGCAACCATTCGGATACCTCGGTAAGCTCTTGACTTCTGAACAATTTCTAGCAATGTATGCCGTAATGCGATACTAATAATGCTATCCTCTGCCAGGGCTAGATAAAGAAAGCGGAGCGAATCAGGTGTTCGACCCCTCTTCCCGAAGAATCAGCGGATTCTGTATTAACAAGGATGCTGGCCCCGGCACCGTACCAGATGCCTATGAAGGAGGACAAGACGGAGAGAGGGAGGACCGAAGGTGGCCTCCATCCCGAAGATATATTAGATATTGTCTCCGGGGAGATGAAAATCCCATCACCCGAAGAAAAAAGTAAAGGAGAAGCCAACGTTCATTCTCCCCATGGTAAGAAAAGGGCCGTCTCCGAAGATTGGGAGGAAAAGGATCCCAAGCGAGGCAAGATGCCCCTGTCGGGCGGCTCGGGCTTGGAGGACGACGCTATCTCGCAGACCCCCGGTGAGGACAAGCCTAAATCGTAAGCGAACAAGGGTGTTTTACACATACCCCGTTCCTCTCCTACGACGAGGGTAACATCTAGAATGTATGTTTTTGCAGCTCGGCGCATAGTCTTCCTCAACAATCCTCTTCCTCGGGGGATCTTCTCCCGGAGATGATGGAAAGCGACACGCCTCCACCAGTCTCCTCTCCCAATATGGCGGATAACTTCGAGGTGCCGTCCCGGAGGGTCTCTCCAGATCAACAAGTGACACGAGGGATGATGAAAACACCAACCGAAGGTGACACTTCGGTAGCCCAGGGTCCGGGGGCCAACAATAAAGGTCCCGGACTGTCCGGCTTACAGCCGGAGACAACTCTAGGGATGAATGAACGGATCCCTTCGAAAGGAGGTCGTGCTGCTACAGCAGCTTCCGGAGATCCAGAAGCGCCGGATATATTGACGAACATGCTGCGACAGGCGTCCATCTCTGAGGACCATCGTACCTTGATGGGTACGGTGGTTAAAAAGTCCTGTCCGCGAAAAGTGGATTGAATGAGGCCTTCACGAGCCTGCTAAGAGGCTTCGAGGTTTGTACTATAATGCTTTCGATTGTGTTTTGTTCACAAAATACTCCTGTGTATAGATAGTAGCCCCTGAGACTCTGATTGGCTTCCCAAGGGAGGCAATCAGAGGATCAAAAAGATATATCCAGGAAATAACCTGACTACTTGGAACACAGGCTGTTACCTCCCCTGCTACTGCCCGATCCATAGAGGTTGCAGATCTGCAGCGAAAGATTGATGAGGCGGATGATGACATCAGCTTATTAATAGGTGGCTTGACGAGGCGCAAGGTATGTTTTTGGGGAAATCAGTATATGTATGTATGATAATATGAGCACGAAGCTAGAATTGTATACTGAGACACGCATAACTGCAGATGGTGTTGCTGCGATGGAGGCCCTTTGGGTTGAGCTTGTCCTCGCCAAGGAACAAGCCCGGATGAGTAATTCGGCTGTCAATAAGGCAGCTGATGAGTTAAAAACCGAACAGGCTGCTCGACGCCGGTGTGAGGAGAGAATTTCTATCATGGCGTGCAAGCTAGAGGAAACTACTATCCAGCGCGAATTCCTCAAGAGGGATAACAAAGCCAAAGCGGCTGATCTCGACAAGGCCTTGCAAGATGCGAAAGAAGCACAATCTGAGTCTAGAGCAGCTCAGGAAGAGATCCGGCAAGCTGGGGAGATAGCGGCTGGTAAGACTTTCTTATTACAAACAAAGTTCAGTGATCCGAAGTATTCCCCCTTAATCAAATGTGGAGCCCTCCGAACACATTCTTGGACCTGCCAAAGAGCGTCTCTGATGCGGCGCAATTTTACTGGGCGCAGGAAGGGTGTGCCACGAAGAAGCTTTTTTGGTCACAGTTCGCCACGCCAAAGCGACCGTTGTTTCTAAATGAACAGATGGCCCAGTGGGCCGAGCTCCATAGTATATCCGGTTCTGCCATGACGGACGTCATAGTCCGGCTGTGGCCTACTGGGCCTATTCCGAATAGTTACTTCGGTTTGGTGCAGCGGCTGGTGGATGCGGTGCCGCGTATCGACGCCGTTAAGCGTTCAACATTCATTGAAGGTGCACGGATGGCCTTTTCCCGTGTCAAAACATACTGGGCGAAGATGAAGGCCACCAACGTTGCAGCGAGGAGTCTCCTCAAGGGTAAGGACCGTCACACACCCGAACATTATTTCGAGGACGTCTTAGAGGGTGCCCGCTTGATAGAGGGCTAGTGCTCAAAAGATATGATATTCGAATGAGATGTATTGAAATTCTAAAATACAATATTATGATAATATTGTGATATTTGCTTAAAAGCTTTTGTTTCCTCTTGTGGGGTTGTTTTTGTATAATCTAAAAGTTTTCCAGTCGTCGGCTTCAGCCCCCTCGTAGAAAATACGGGGGTGTTCGGAAAAGCACTTGATCACTCTTAACCCAATGTCTTGGTCCATGAAGGAGGTGTCAATGTGGTGAATGGGGCAATCGGACTATAGGGTGTTAACACTTTCACTTAGCCATAGGAGTTTTATGGTGAGTCTACGATATAAACCCTGGTATGTACGCGGCTATCCCAATGCGGTGCGTGTACATGTATGACCTGAAGAAAGGTCCTTCGTGTAATACGGGGGAATCGCGAAAGATTCCGATAAGTCGTCGAGTGGTTGACCAGCTATCGCCGCATCATGATAGTCAGTTTTCGGCTTTCTCTACTAAGGTGTTTGACCAGATGAACCGGAAACACAATCGCAGTAGTTCTCCCTTTACTACCTTAGCCGATAGAGTGGAACGTTAGGTAGCAAGCACAGGAGCCGGGCAACCCAACTATTGACCCAAGACATGATTCGGAGCTGATGCATATAAGGCCAAACTCGCGACGCCGAAGTATGCTATAAAGCTGTTCGGGCTTGTTGGCAATTTATTTTGTTCCCATATCGAGCCCCTGGCGAGTTATGTCGGGGCGTGTGAAATAACACAAGGAGCAAAATGTAGTTTTTAGAGAAAGGTGAATGCTTGATACTGATAATATTCACTAGAACTTGAGTGATATGCCAATCATTGTTTTGTATATAATAACGCCACGACCCCGACTATTTGACATGCCAAGGGTCGACGGTTGGGGTAGAAGGCACTTTACAGGCTCGCAAAATAGAGAGTGTGGTCTACAAAAAAATGTTTTGGACCTCCTGTCGCACGTCTGCGCCGCCTTTCCTCGATGAAGGGGCTCCTTAAAGGGAGTAGCTTTTGGATGAATGTACAAACCGGAACTTCGATAGAGCCGGTGAGATGACCAGCCTGCGAGTCACCTGTTGTAAAGGATTAAAAAAGAAAGAGTGGTTAGAAACGAAAAGAAGGAGGTTATGGGAGTACTTGTAGGCCCGTCCGTATTGTGCCTCCGCCGATGCCCATGGTATTTTAAGTGCGTAGTTATGTATGCACGGTACAGATTTCGCGGGTGTATGAGGCGGACGGCAGAAGCCGAACTGCTAGTCCAGCTCCATAATTGGTCGGTCCTCCTGAATGGAGACCGGCGGTTTAATGCCCGACAAGGTATGCGGTTTTAAGAAGATCGATTTGTACTCCGGCTGGAGGGAAGGTAGTATGATCCTCAGTCCGTAGGGAGTGCGTCTCATGCTCCTCTGTAGGGGCGTGTATTATGTATACCATGTTCACTATTTTTACCTCAGGGGGAAATTGCTTCTGACCCCCGGTATTTGGTTGGTGAGTCTCTTTGTCATCTGTATCACTGGGCGGCCTTTACCCCTTGTGTTCGGCGTTGAGCTTGCCGGCCTGCTTGAAGACCCAACAGCTTCTGTTGGTGTGATTAGCTGGTTTATCGGGTTTGCCATGAATCTGGCAGGGCCAGTCCCATATCTTGTCTAAATTGGATGGTTCGTCTTTGTTTGCCTTGAGTGGCTTTTTCCATTGACCGGGTTTGGGGCCGCTGAATCCGGCGTTGACTGTTGTGTCACGCGTTCTTTCATTATCGTTGCGACGTTTGTGTTTGCTGCATCGAGGTTTTCCATTACCGTTTCGGACTTCGGAAGTGCCCAAATCATTCGCGTTGTTGCTTCTACGAGCGAGCTAGCTATCTTCTCCCGCGCAAAAGCGGGTCATCAGAGCGGTAAGGGCTGACATGGATTTTGTTTTTTCTTGACCGATGCGGCAGGCGAGCCACTCCTCCCGTACGCTGTGTTTGAAGGCCGCTAGGGCTTCCGTCCGGACAGTCAATGATTTGGTTCTTTTTAACTAAGAACCTAGTCCAGAGCTTCCTGGCTGATTCTCTGGGCTGTTGAACTATATGGCTTAAGTCATCGGCATATGGTGGCCGGACATATGTACCTTGGAAGTTGTCGCGGAAGGCGTCCTCCAAATCCTCCCAGCTGCCAATAGAGTTTTCGGGCAGACTGTTTAACCAGTGCCGAGTTGGACCTTTGACCTTTAACGGGAGGTATTTGATGGCATGGAGGTCATCTCCGCGGGCCATGTGGATATGGAGAAGGAAATCCTCAATCCATACCACGGGATCAGTTGTTCCATCATATGATTCGATATTTACGGGTTTAAACCCTTCTGGGAATTCGTGCTCCATTATTTCGTCTGTGAAGCAAAGAGGGTGTGCGGCGCCTCTATGTTGGGCCACATTGCGACATAGCTCTAATGGAGTCAGTCTACGGTTTTCGGCCTGGGTGTGACTAGGTTTGTCACTTCCGAATAGATAGTCGTCATCACATGTCGGGGCACGTCCTTGCGATCCGTAGATCGATCTGGTATGTCCTGCTCTATTGCCTAGGTCCTGTCGAAGGTCATATAAATGACTGCGAGCTGTTTTACCTCTGCTTGTATGATGAGGCGGGGCGGGCTGGTGTTCGGCTTGAGTTGCCGCTTTACCCCGACCACATGGTGGTCGGTCAGCCGCATTACACAGTGATGGTATGTGCTTCGGCGCCTCACCGTCGAACTGAGGTAGTAATTTGCGCTTCGGGTAGCTTTTGGCTGGGCGCTTGAGGCCGTGTTCTTCGGCTACTAGGACATCAGTCCATCTATCGTTGAGCAGATCTTGGTCAGCTTGAAGCTACTGCTGCTTCTTTTTCAGGCTCCTTGTAGTGGCGATTAGCCGGCGCTTAAAGCGCTCCTACTCGTGAGGTTCCTCAGGCACGATAAAATCCTCGCTGCCGAGGCTCACCTCATCCTCGGAGAGTGGAAGATAATTAATATCCTCCGAGTCGTCGTTTATGACCTGTTCGTCGGGGCCAATTTGCCCATTTTCCCGTTCCTCCTGTTCGGAGGTTATCTCAACGGGGTCTTCATTATTTTTGGCATCGTCCGGAATATTATTTTCTCCTGTGCCTGTATCACCGTCTTTTCCATGACGCGACTTAGAGCGGCGCCGCTGACGCCAGCGTTTTGGTTGTATCACAGGAGGTTCGTCTTCAACTGGATCTTATTTGTCATTGTCGTTAGTTCTTTTAGGTGTATCTACCATGTACATGTCGTAAGAAGAGGTGGCCATCCAACGTATGGTAAACGGTGGGTCTTGGCCCGGCTCCTCATCGGCATCGTCGTCCATACCGTCGAAGTCTTCGGAGCCATAATCGAGCGTGTCGGTTAAGTCTTCGACAGTGTGTATGAAGTGGGTGGTGGGTGGGAAGCAAAATTCTCCATCGTCAGCCTCTAGTTCAAAACGGATACAATTCGGTTGTGAGCCCCCTACTAAGGATAAAGCTCTTAACGAGTTCAACGCGTCGCCCAAGGGCGAGTGTCGGAAGATGTCCGCGGAGCTGAATTCGATGATCGATGACCGATCAAGCTCGACGTACGCGGACGCACAAGGTTCGGAACCTGTAGCCGGAGACGAGTCTATGGTTCCGGTGACATACATGTCACTTGAAGTTAAGTCTGTGTGCGGCTCCGACGCCGCTAAGTCTGCGGCTTCCGTGGCGGGGTTGAGCTTCCCATCCTCGGATGGCGCGAGCTGCTCCGGATCTAAAATTGGAGCAGCTACAGGTACTGTCATGGAATTGTCACGGCAGATGTCCTAGTGTGAGGACTTAGTCGTGAGGCCAACGCATCTATGTAGTAGCTTGAAGGGTTGGTTGGAATCGAGAGACGCAAGGTTTTACCCAAGTTCGGCCCCTCACGGTGGAGGTAAAAGCCTACATCCTGCTTCATTGATATTGATGATGATGATCACAATTACACGGGTGCTCTAACTCGAGAGCTCTAGACTTGTTTGTCTAACCCTAACTTATCAAACATGTGGAACTTCCCCCTCTTGAGGTGCCCTGCCCCTCCTTATATATGTTGAAGGAGCGGGTTACATGTGGAAATACCCTACTTCCTGCTTGATTGATCTTGATGAATATGTATTACAAGAGTTGATCTACCACGAGATCATAATGGCTAAGCCCAAAAATCTAGCCTGTCTGACTATGATTATGAGGAGATATGTCTATGGACCTAACCCTCCGGTTTATATAAACACTGAAGGGATCTAGGGTTACATAACGTCGGTTACAGAGAAAGGAATCTTCATATTTGGTCGCCAACCTTGCCTTCCACGCCAAGGAGAGTCCGATCCAGACACGAGTAGAGTCTTTTGGTCTTTGTATCTTCACGGCCCATCAGTCCGGCCCATATCCAATAGGTCGGACGCCCGAGGACCCCTTAGTTCAGAACTCCCTCACACATATCTTGCAACTAATGCTTTGCATTACTTCTACTTTGTTGCACTGCCATTAGCTTAGTTTACACATCGTGGATGTGAATATGCCCTTCCTATCCATTTTCAGTACATATTACATCTGTCATCATACCATATTTATCCATTCCAATGTTGTTCTTGTGTATCAGACGTTCAAAAGGAAGATGGCGATTGCTGATCGTGGAGGAGCACGAGCAAAGTTTTTTGAAAAGGTAGTGACACCTGATAAATCAAATAGCCCATTAGGTGTAGTTGAAATATCACCTGACCCACAAAACATGGCCCCAACTCTAGCAGACTCTAGCCCTACTACACGGGTCATCTCTGATGCCTCAACTCAGCAGACCCCAACTACAGCAAACAGTATGATGATGCCAGTTGACATAGCACCAGCTCTACGACGCAAAACCCCCATTCCAGCAAAGAGTACACCAAATCCAGTTGCCAAATCCCTTTTCAAACCAGAGAGAGCCCCAATTGCAGCAAATAGGACCCTTGTTCCATTTCTTCCCAGTTTAGAAGATGAAGCTTATATTGTTGTCAGGAACTTTGTGCGCATCTTTCCTTCATGGAAAGATTATACCGCAGATGCAAAACAATTTCCAGTCTTCCTCCGCAACTTGCGTGTAAGTAATGTACTAATGTTATTCATGGTAATTATTGCATATGTTTCTACTGACAAAAGACACAAGCTTTCATTCTTTTAAATAGGTGAGGACCAAACTAGATTGTCAAGACGAGCAAGGGTTGGTTGCGCTTTTCAAGCACTCATTGATGAAGCATCGTTCCTACCTGAGGCAAGCCCACTTCGATGGCAAGCCTCTAAACAAAATTTCTGTAAAGTCTTCGGTGTTACATTTATCAGACAGTGACTGGAATAATCTTGTTACACATTGGTCTCATTTGCAGTGTAAGGTACTATCTATGATATCACATCACAATTTGAACTACATTTCTGCATTTGCCTTAATGTCTCACTTGTACAAAAAACTGTTAGCAGAACAACATTCATTCTCAAGGGACCACAGAATCTCGCAACTATACTACACACTGCATTGCTCTTGTGAGTACCTCTTGTCCTGTATGACCATACTTACTTTCATAGCTGGTTGCTTATATAGCATCACTGCACATGTTAGCCTCGTTATCGTCCATTTTGGTGGACATTATAAGGTCCATATGGACTCCTACATAAATTTAGAATCAACCCAATGCTTCTGAAGAGGTTTAGCTCTGCAGTCCTCTTGTAAGGATTGAACGTCGTCTATCACTGTACTTACATTAACAGCTACTCCCTCCTTCCCATAATATAAAAACGTTTTGTACAGTACACCAGTGTTCAAAACACTCTTATATTATGGGAAGAGGGATTGGTACATTGTGTAGCATTCTGCATCTTATCTCCCTTGCCCACCATTTACTAAAAAATATCATATCTATATTTAATCTTACCAAAAAGTTGAATACAAAGACAATGCCAGTGCAGAAGTGTAGCCAATTGCTCTTGTCAGTACATTTTGTCCTATAACGCTTGTACTTCTAGGGATTGGTAGTTGATTATGTAGCATCAATCTACATAATATCTTCATTATCCTCAATCCCTTGCAGTATTATCATATCTATAATCACTCTCTAAAAAATGTAGAGTACAGGCAATGCTTATGAAGAAGATTTTGTGCTGAAATTCTTGAGTTATCCTTCCCTTGACATGGAGAAGGCATTATAAAGCCGGTGTTAACTATTAATGTAAGTCAATCCTTCTAAAGCCTTTATCCTCAACTACTGTGAAAGTGCTAGTTATCGACTAGAGGGGGGTGAATAGGAGATTTTTATGAAAGTCTTCAAAACATGGGAGTTTCAAAGACAAACGATAGAAATGAACCTATAACCATGCAGCGGAAGGTAGACTACACTAGACAAGACATAGTCAAGTATTCAATGAAGTGAGAGCACGAAGACTAATAGCAGCTAGGCAGTACAGATCAGGATGGAAGATAGTATGAAACCAATCAGAACAAACAGTCACACAGTGAAGACAAATGGACAATGCAAACAGGCAATGACTTCACAAGGACCAACTGTAAATAAAGAGATGGGAAGGATAGAACCAGTTGCTTGTTGAAGACAATGATTTGTTGGACCAGTTCCAGTTGCTGTGACAACTGTACGTCTGGTTAGGGAGGCTGAGATTTAACTCAGAAGACCGTGTCTTCACCTTATTCCCCTTGAGCTAAGGACACCCAGTCCTTGCTCAATCACTCTGGTAAGTCTTCAAGGTAGACTTCCAAACCTTCACAGACTTCGTTCACCGGCGATCCACAATGACTCTTGGATGCTCAGACCACGACGCCTAACCGGCTGGAGGATTCACAGTCCTCAAGTGTAACAAGTCTTCAGATCACACAGATAGGAAGACTTCAGTGATGCCTAACACTCTTTAGCTCTGGGTGTTTAGGGCTTTGTCCTCGCAAGGATTTCTCTCTCAAAGGCTTCGAGGTGGGTTGCTCTCAAACGACAAAAGCCGTGTACTAACTTTGAGCAGCCACTGATTTATGGTGTAGGGGGTGGGCTATTTATAGCCACTAGGCAACCCAACCTAATTTGTCTGAAATGACCCTGGGTCAATAACGAACTGACACGTGTTCCAATGGTCAGATTTCAAACACACGCGACAACTTTACTTGGGCTACAAGTAAAGCTGACTTATCCAGCTCTGGATAAGATTTGCTCTCATTGTCTTCGCTCGAAGACATAGGATTTTGGTTAAGCATCACTTCAGTCACTCTGACTTTGTTCACTGGGACCCCACTTAACAGTACGGTGGTTCCTATGACTCAACAAAGAAGAAAGGAAACAACGAAACAACTAAATCTTTACACTCCATAGTCTTCACGCGATGTCTTCTCTTGTCATAGTCTTCAATGTGAATTTCTTCACATACCACCTTTGTCTTCAATGTCTTCATACATTTTTAGGGGTCATCTCCGGTAGGTAAACTGAATCAATGAGGGACTACTACCTGTGTTGTCCTGCAATTCTCACAAACACATTAGTCCCTCAACCAGGTTTGTCGTCAATACTCCAAAACCAACTAGGGGTGGCACTAGATGCACTTACAATCTCCCCCTTTTTGGTGATTGATGACAAACTGGTTGAAGTTTTCAACGGGGATAAAAGTATGTCAAATTGTAAAGGGTTTAGGTATTGTCTTCGTAAGTAGCAGAAAGGCTCCCCCTGAAGATGTGCATATAAGTATTTTGCTTTTGAATGCAAATGCACATGGCAGGTTGTATTTGCGGATCTCCTCTTCTAATTATGAAGACAATTCATCATGCATGAAAGGATATAACGAAGATAATGACATGCATAATGAAAAATGGACGTCTGCAAAATGACTTCGTGCGGGATTTACCATCGCATCACATAGTTGACGAAAAGGTAGCAGACGACCATCAAGTTTAAGTGTTACAACTCAAAAGAACCAAATGTATCAAAAGCGAGAGTTGTAAGCACTTGGCAAATGTAGCAGAAGTATAGCAACCACCCATATGGACTCGCTTGAAGACTATCAACTCATATGCTTCTCCCCGTTTTGTCCGTAATGACCAAAAAGGTTTGAAGACATAGAGCTTGCTATGCGTTCCCATGTGGAGTAAGCGATGCAGCAGGGTCATCATTGAGGTTTGGTGGTGTAGACGAACTTGGTGCAGTGTCGATACGCGCCGAAGTTGGAGGTGGTGAGGTAGCATCACCTTGATCATCTATGACTCTGGCATTAACTGTTGTAGCTGAGGAAGAATAGTCAGAGTCTTCAAGTGAGGAGTCCGACGCAAGTGAGCATTCCTTGGAGGAGTTGAGTCAAACTTGAATCTCTCTGTGAGGCCATCGTCTTGAAGATCAGCTTCAGCACTAAGCAATGGCAAGCTCTTCCATGACCTCCGACAGGTTTCATGTGTAACAAAGGCATTCTTGGTGGCAAGATTTCGAATGCGATTGACATCCACCAAGAGGCTTTGCATCTGGCGCTTAAGTCAGTCATGATGCTTATCATGTTTCTGATGTAGAGCGACGAGAAGCTCTTGGTCATTGAGAACACGAGATCGCTTCCGAGGCCTTTGGGCGATGGTACTTGCAGTGGCTTCAGTTTGGGTGCGAGGGGCACATGTATTGCCAGCCAAGGGATAAACACGTGAAACGGCCTGAACTCCTTCAATGGGCTGGGTGAAGCTTTCATGATCGACATTGTGAAGATAAATTGGCTCCTTTGTAGGCTCTGGGTAAATGGCTCCGACAGATATCGGAGCCAGATGCAGCCAATTGTCAGATGAAGAAATCTTGAGCATTGAAGCTGATGCCATTGAAGATATAGAAGACCAATGTCTTCATTGCTCCTTCAAGCTTCGCTGCAGGAGAATGTCCTTTGACCAGCCAGAGAGTTCGCATGATAATATGATAAATAGTGTGGGGCAGATACTCTAGGTCTTCAACAAAGAACTCCTTAGGATAGTCAGCGTCTTGTGGCAGTGGCTTCATCATGCTCAGCATTTGGCTCATATTTGGCTCTGGCTTCTATAAGATGCTTTCCAATGCATTCTAGTGTAGCTGAGAACCTTAATGATGTCTTGGGCTTTAGCTTCATGGTGTACATCATCTGTCATCCACTCAAGGATCCAAGTCTTCAGATCCCTGTTGTAGCCGCGAATGTGAAGGGTAGCGTAGAATTGTAGCAGAAGCTCTTCATTCCAATGTTCTTTGGCAGTCACAAACTGTAGAAGGCCAGCATCTCTGAAGCAGTCAAGGGCTTATTCTAGGCAGGGCAGGCCAGCCATGGCTTCGCTGTCTAGACGCATATGAGGGAAAATGCGCCCCTGATTGTATAAGATGCAGGAATAGTAGTTGCGCTGCTGATAACTCCAGAATCGATCTGAGGAGATTCTTGGCCTTGTGTAGGGGTTCTTAGCACTGTCAAAGAATGTGTTGTGTGCCTTGAAGCCATTCAGATTAAACGATCCTAGTGAAGTTGTAGTACATAGAAACCTTGGTAGCCTTGGCTTTGGCTTCTGGACCTGAGGCCTGTGCTCCACATGATAGTCAAATTGCGGACCGACAGCAGGTGAAAGAACCATAATGGGCCAGCGGATGGTGGTGAGTTGGCCTTGATAGAATGCCTGCTCAAGAGTGTGTGGCCGTGGAGGTGGTACAGGAGCAGTGGCATTGGCTTCGGGCTGCAGATTGGCTTCAGGTGCAATCACTTCTGGCACCATATTAACTTCAGGCGCCACAGTAGGTTCGGGCATGACAACGTCATTGGCTTCAGTATGGGTGTTGGTGGTCGCCTCAATGTTATCAACCCCCACTCGAGTAGCTGGAGGGTCGGACACGTTCTCCTCGAGAACAACTTCAGGGTTGGTTGGGGGTGTAGCAACACGTTCTTCTTCATGTCTTGGCTCTTCTTGTTCATCGGCTGATGCAGCCGGAATATCTTCAGTCGCTTTGGCTTCAGACTCGGGGATGTTCGCAGTAGGAGAGGCTTTAGGAAAGACTTGGCGTGAAACGGAATGGCGCTCTTCTCCTTCTGGAACACTTGACAAAGTGACCTGTGGCCTTGGTCCTTTGCGAAGCCTGTGGAGTGCGGGCGACGCCTTTGGAGAGGGAGTTGGCTGGGCCACAAAGTTATTGTCTTCAAGAACCGAAGTGGTGACTTGAGGTGGAGGGGTACTTGGTGATTCTTCTTGACGGGAGGAGTCTTGTGGGTGATCAGCCCATGAGTCATCCTAAGCAATTGGCGTCAATGGATGACCAATGCTGATGAGTTTGTTGTTCGTGAGAATAGGCGATGATACCACATTGTGTTCGATCTGAGGAAGGACTTCATCATCTTCAACATTGTCTTGATGACCAATGTCTTCAGCTGCGGTGGGGTCAACAGCTGAATGTCTTCAACTTCTGGAGCCTCTATGGAAGCAGGCTCATGAACTATCAACTGGCGCTCACGGTGTTCAGACGCGGGACGAGCAACTGAGATTGGCTCGACGACAAGGGGCTCTGTGGGAGCAGCCCGATCTTTCTTCTTGGTTTTTCTCTTCTTGGTCGGTGGAGCATCATCAGTGGTGGCCTTGGTCTTGCGCTTTCGAGCTTCGGCTTCAGCTGCCCTAGTTTTCTTGAGCTCCGAAGCCACTGTGGGGACTTTAGGCTTCGAGCCTGTCATACTGGCCGGGAAGACAATGCGAGGTTCTTCCTGCCTTGATGCTTCAGGTTGGGCCACAGCAGGCTTCTTCTTTTTCTTGGCAGCCATTCTGGGGTCGATGCCTGGTCGCCCCAAAGCCTTGCGCTTTCCAACTTCATTGTAGCCTTGAACACATTTGGAAGCCAGGTGTTTCATGCGCTCTCGAGAACCTTTAGCTTCTTCAAGTTTCTTGTGGAACGCCTCCTTGAGCTCATGCAGCATGACCTTGAAGTTTTGGACGTCTTCCACGTTGAGCTTGGCCATGTGCTTCTTGAACTGAGCCTTTTCATAATCAATCTTGTGCTTCAGCTCAACAATTTTCTATGCAAGAGCCAGCTTAGGAGTAATGGCTCCATGGAAAGAGACGATGAGGCCAATTGGGAGTTGAAGATCATCAAAACTGAGGTCTGGGCTGTCGAACCACTCATCAATGAACTTGTACAGGATCTCCACATCAAAGAGGGGAAGATCATTGAAGATTTCTTCCTCTTGCTTGCTCTTTATAAGCAGCTCAAGAGCATCATCGCCAAGATCATCGTCGCTAGACAGATCAATGGCTTCGTTCTCATTCCTCAGAACGGCAGCAGGGGTCAATGCTTGACCAGTTGGTTGCATGGGCTTCTTCATCTTATCAGACTTGGAGATGCGAGAGAGATCTTCAGACTGCACACTGGCTTCAGGAGGTGCGGTGGCCAGAGGCTTCGCCCGCGAGACCTTTGGTGAAGAGGAGGGCTTTAAAGCCTTTGGTTTCTTTTGCTTCACAGGCTTCGGTGGTGCAGGCGCTTTGTCAGAATCAACGCCATCTGCAGAGTGATCCACGGTTTCCCCTTGAACCTGAATGTGAGTGATGAGACCTTCAAGGTTGTAGAAGGGCCCAACAATATTGGGTTTAGCATCGCGTGTGCCGTCGGCACGAGGACCAGAGGGACCGGGGTTAAAGTCTAACCCTAGTGACTTCTTGTTCTCTTTGCAGAAGTTTTGGCAAACTGGAAGTTGCACTTAAAGAGATTGTCTTCATGACACCATAACAGAGAGGATGGGTCGGCATTAGCAGGCTGAGGTCCACGGATCATGCAGGGGTGGAAGCCTTGAGCAATAGCTTCAGACTTCGACTTGGGCTGAAGACCTTTGTATAGAATATCTCCCAGGGGCCCTTGATGGCATTCTTTTCAGCATATCCGTCAGTGACAAATTTGTACTTGAACCATTCCTCTGCCCAATGTCTTCAAATCCATTGGATTCGGTTCTTGCGTTCTCCATAGGTCTCTTCTGGATCTGACTTGTATAGCTCATAGAGATCCGGTGGCAGGTCCTTAGCAGTGTTTTCACGGCGTTGTCTACCGCCCTTCCTGACTGATTTTTCTATCGCCATGAAGTTCAGACTGGATGGCTTCAGAAATTGCAAAGGCTTCCTTCGGCTGGTCAGACAGGAATTAGCTTCAGGGAGAATTGATGTGATGTTGTAAGAACTCTGCAAATGAATGTAGACTATGAGAACCAAGGGATTCTCCCACAGACATGCACCTGTGACAGCATTAGAGATGTGAGGGAAGGGGAAGAGGTCATATGCATTCTCAGAAGATTTTGAAGATAAATCAGTTTAGAAGATATTGACCTCATAGTGCGAAGACATTCACTCATATGTAGAGAGTTGGTTCCAGATTTGTACGAATCCACGAATAAGTACAAGTGAGGAATCTAACTACTTTGTGAAGCATAAGTGAACATACTTGGCATGTTATGAGATTCAGAAAAGGATAGATTCAATTTGTTGGGACAGAAACCACTTATGGTTGAAAAAGATGAATCTATCGGATCAAAAAGGATCGAAAAAAGCTTTTATTTACCACTCGAGGAACTGCTAGATGGAGTAGAAGATGAGGCCGAGCAGTTCGATCTTCCGTGCCCTAACTTGGCGACGGAGGACACCTACTGCGACGGCGGAGAAGACGATGCCCGCGGTCGGCGTGAGGACGGCGTCGGAGAGGTCACGACAGCTAAGTGCTTCGTCACCTGCGTCGTCGAGAGCTAGCGGTGGTGCTAGGGTTTGTGCGAGAAGGAGAAGTGGAAAAGAGATAATGACTGGGGTGTGGCGTGTATTTATAAGGATAGGGATGGCGTGACGTTATTACGCAGGTGCCCCTGGCGGTTCACATCTGAAGGACACGTGGCGAACATGCAACACATTGGAGGTTGTTCCATGTTCCCATGCACGCCTGGATTGTCGGGTGGTTGTTCCCGCTTCTCTGGGTTTCAGGCAAAAAGGATTGAGCATTTAAAACAGATTTAATGTTTGTCTCTGTATCTTCTGCTGACAAGGACGCGAAGAAGACATTCGACAGTTTCAATAGAATGCATATGATTTGGATAGATAGATTTGAGATGGGAGCATAGAAAGGTTAGGGTCCGATCACATTCACTTAGTTCAAAAGATTCAAACAAGAAGACATAGCTATAAGTGAATGATGTAGAGGACAGAACGCTAATATATGAATATATCCGAATAAGACCAAATCAATATAGTGAAGATAAACATGAAGTCATGTTAATAACTTAATATTAAAGACAAACCAAACGCGAAGATTTTGTAAATGTAACGCCAACAGAAAATACTTCAAGCAAAAGTTTGGTGGTGGCGTTACCCACCGTATAGGAAGTATTAGTCCCAGACACGGCGCACAATTATCGTGGCGCTCCGAAGTCAAATTCCACATTAATGTATTCACACTTCGAGTGTAAGTCTTCATTAGTTGAAGATATACGTTACTTCATGTGTTGCACATCTAAGTCATCAACATGCATAAGTGTTAGGATGTGTGCATGATCACAGGACATTTGAGGATTCCAAGATATTTAGCTCACACCGAAAAACTTGCAAAACCTTTTCTCATCCAAGGGCTTTGTGAAGATATCTGCCAATTGCTCTTCAGTGTTGACGTGAATGATATCAATATCTTCCTTCATGACATGATCTCTGAGAAAGTGATGACGGATCTGAATGTGCTTTTTCTTCGAGTGCTGAACTGGGTTGTTGGCAATCTTGATGGCGCTTTCATTGTCGCAGTCGAGTGGCACTTGCTTCAGATGAATGCCATAGTCTGTGAGTGTTTGCTTCATCCACAGAAGCTGAGCGCAGCAAGATCCAGCAGCAATGTATTCAGATTCAGCAGTGGAGAGAGATACACAGTTCTGCTTCTTAGAAGACCAACACACAAGTGATCGTCCCAGAAAGTGACATGTGCCTGATGTAGACTTGCGATCCACCTTTTCACCAGCATAATCAGCATCCGAGAATCCAACTAGATCAAACTCTGAGCCCTTTGGATACCATAATCCTAGTGTTGGGGTGTAAGCCAAATATCGAAGAATTCGCTTCACAGCTAAGTGATGCGATTCCTTTGGTGCCGCTTGGAATCGGGCACACATGCAAACACTAAGCATGATATCTGACCTAGATGCACATAAATAAAGCAAAGAACCAATCATGGAGAGGTATACCTGGCGTCAGGACCCAGATGACTTTTGGTTGGCATTGGCGTCGTATAACCTTTGCAGTCTTGCATTCCAAACTTCTTCGGGCAGTCTTTGAGGTATTTCTCTTGAGATATGAAGGTGTCATTGCGTTGCTGCCGTATTTGAAGACCAAGGAAGAACTTCAGCTCACCCATCATGGACATCTGATATTGCTCTTGCATCATGTGTCCAAACTCATCACTGTATTTCTGATTAGTGCAGCCGAAGATAATGTCATCCACATATATTTGGCACACAAATAGTTCACCATCATATGTCTTCGTGAAGAGTGTGGGATCCAGGGAACCAGGTTTGAAGCCTTTGCTCTTCAGGAAGTCTTTGAGTGTGTCATACCAAGCACGAGGGACCTGTTTGAGGCCATACAATGCCTTGTTGAGCTTGTAAACCATGTCAGGATGTTTTGGATCTTCAAAACCAGGCTGTTGTGCAACATACACTTCTTCTTCAATCTTGCCATTGAGAAAGGCACTCTTCACATCCATTTGATACAAAAGGATGTTATGATGATTTGCATAATCCTTCAACTTGAGTGTATCCTTGAGCAACGAGACGAGCCTTGTTTCTGACAACTTGACCATGCTCATCTTGCTTGTTGCGATATATCCATTTAGTGCCTATGATATTGTGTTTACGAGGATCAGGACGCTTGACCAGTTCCCATACATTATTCAGCTCGAACTGTTGAAGCTCTTCTTGCATAGCTTGAATCCATTCAGGTTCCATGAAGGCTTCATCAACTCTCTTGGGTTCATATATTGAGACGAATGCAAAGTGCCCACAGAAATTTGCTAGTTGTGTTGCCCTTGAACGAGTGAGTGGACCGGGTGCATTGATTCTATCAATTATCTTCTCAATATGTACTTCATTTGCAACACGAGGATGAACTGGACGAAGATTTTGCTCTTGCTGATCATTGTCATCGTTTGAAGGATTGTCTTCAGGCTGAGCATTGTCTTCAGGTTGATTAGGTGCAGAAATGATAAGTTCCTCTTCAGGCTGTACTTCAGACGGTATGATTTCTCCAGTTCCCATAAGCTTGATGGATTCACTGGGTGGAATTTCATCTAGCACATTTGGCAGGTGCTCTCTTTGCGAGTCGTTAGTCTCATCGAACCGCACATCCACAGTTTCAACCACTTTATAGTGAAATAGGTTGAAGACTCTGTAGGAGTGCGAATCTTTCTGTAGCCAAGCATAAAACCTTCATGTGCTTTCGGTGCAAATTTTGAAGTGTGATGTGGATCCTTGATCCAGCACCTAGCACCAAATACTCTGAAGTAACTGACATTTGGCTTCTTACCAGTGAGGAGTTCATAGGATGTTTTCTTCAGAAGCTTGTGAAGATAAACACGGTTGATGACATGGCATGCAGTATCAATAGCTTCAGGCCAGAACTTTCTTGGTGTCTTGTATTCATCGAGCATCGTCCAAGCCATCTCAATGAGTGTTCTGTTCTTGCGTTCCACGATGCCATTCTGCTGCGGCGTGTACGGAGCTGAGAACTCATGAGTGATGCCCAGTGTATCAAGATAAGTGTCGAGGCCGGTGTTCTTGAATTCAGTGCCATTGTCACTTCTGATGTGCTTGATCTTGACGCCATAGTTGTTCATGGCTCGATTGGCGAAGCGTCTGAAGACATCCTGCACTTCAATCTTGTAGAGGATTATATGTACCCATGTATATCTTGAATAATCATCAACAATGACGAAGCCATAGAGACAAGCAGTAGTAGTAAGGTTAGAGTAGTGAGTAGGGCCGAAGAGGTCCATGTGTAGCAGTTCGAAGGGTTGAGTCGTTGTCATGATTGTCTTCGAGGGATGCTTGGCCCTCATCATCTTTACAGCTTCGCAGGCACCGCATAAGTGATCCTTCTTGAACTTGACGCCCTCAATGCCTATGACGTGCTTCTTCTTCGCAAGAGTACGCAAGTTCCTCATGCCAGCATGCCCTGGCCTCCGATGCCAGAGCCAGCACTCTGAAGCTTTTGCAAGAAGACATACGACAAGCTGTGGTCCTACTGAGAAATCTACCATGTACAAATCATCTTTCCGATACCCTCCAAAGACTAGAGACTTGTCAGATTCCATTAGAACAAAGCAATGATATTTTCCAAATATCACAATCATGTTCAAATCGCAAAGCATTGAGACAGACATTAAGTTGAAACCAAGGGATTCAACAAGCATCACTTTATCCATGTGCTGATCCTTTGAGATTGCAACTCTACCTAGACCCAATACCTTGCTTTTACTAGTACCAGCAAATGTGATGTGACTTTTGTCAGATGGACGTAAGGTTGAGTCCATGAGAAGACTTCGTTCGCCAGTCATGTGATTAGTACATCCACTATCAACAATCCATTCTGAAGCAGCTGGTGTCATACCCTACAATGCAGTTAGGGGGATAAGCTTCACGAAGAGCATTGTGAAGCATAAACATTTGACGAGCAAGTGGATTATGAAAGCTTAGATCGAGGTTAGGACTTATAGGACAAATAGCAAGTGACTCGGGAACAAAATACATAATAAGACCATTTGGGCATTTGATCTTGTGCCCTGCAAGATGTTTTAGGTCCCCAGCAATAGCTTCAGACGCATTTGATTTTCGGCTGGAGACCTTTCCCTGCAAAAGAGAGTTAAGCTTTCTTAGCCACCCACATCTTCAAGGGTGGCTTCGAAGCAATGAGTCTAAGTGCAGCATCTAAGAACTTTGTCTTTGAAGCCCTGGTAAATAATTTTGCAGGAGGTGAATAATACTCATAGGAATAAGCAGAGTAGTTCTTGGTCTTATGAACATGACGGTTCGATGAAACACGGTCATATTCATAGGCCTGGGTATGATTTCCCTGCAAAACATTTGTGTTAGTGCGACTCAGGTGAGTCCTCTGTCTGTATGAAGCCTTTGGACCATATGAAGCCTGTGGTCTGGGGTTTGTCTTCTTCCCTTATGGTGTCATGACGACATTCACAGGAAGATTCTCCAGAAACCTTTTGGGCACCCAGACTTTCTTCATAGGTGGCCCATTCCTGCAGTTAGTACCAATATACCTGGCAAATACTTCACCATTCTGATTCTTAAACAGTTTATAGTTTGCATCAAAGGATTCATCAATGACAATAGGATTAGCACAAGTGAAGCTAGATAGGGTGGATGGATCCACTGAAGGTTCCTTTGCAGCAACCCATGTGGTTTTGGGGTACTGCTCAGGCTTCTAGTAAGAGACATCAGCATTCATTTTACTTTCGAATCCAACACCCTCTTTCCTAGGGTCTCGGTTCAGAATCTACCTTTTGAGGACATCACATAGTGTCTGATGCCCTTTGAGACTTGTGTGCATCCCTGTTTCAAGCAATGTCTTCAACCTAGCATTTTCATCAGCAATAGCAGTGGCATCCTCAGCAGAGGGGTTAGTTACCACATCAACAGTTAAAGATATTGCAACAGTAGCAGCAGTAGAACATTCAGCAACAGAAGTAGTGTTATCACGCTCAAGGCATTTAAGACATGGTGGTTCAAATCCTTCCTGAGCGGGACTGATCTGTTCAGCGCGAAGTGACTCGTTTTCCTTTTGAAGATCTTCATGAACCGCTCTCAATTTCTCAAGTTCTTGCTTCCTTTGAAGTTAATCATAGGAAATCTTTTCATGAGTTGTTGAGAGCGTTTCATGACGACTTTCAAGTTCCTCATACTTAACATGAAGATTTTTTATGTCTTCAATTAAGGACTGAGATCGAGTCATTTCAGCGTCCAACGGGTCATCGCTTTTGTCTAACAGTTTTTGAATATGTTCCATACCTTTCTGTTGTTCAGTTGCAATTTTAGCAAGTGTTTTGTAGCTGGGTTTGGAATTACAATCAGAGTCATCTTCACTTGATGTTTGAAAGTAAGCACCACGTTAGTTTACCTTGGCACCACGTGCCATGAAGCAGTAGGTTGGAGAGGATGGCTCAGGTTCGGGAGACATTGTTTTAAGTGACTCCTTGAAGTCGAGGAACCAGGGATCCTGACGTGTCCGATGACCTTCATAAACATCAAAAATCCGATCCCATATAAGCTTTGCATTGTAGAGATGCATGATGCGCCTGAACTCATCTCTGGACAGAGAGGAGCATATAATGTCCTTAGCCTTGACATCCAGCAGAGTGAACTTCTAAAAGTCTTCGGCATCCGCCATCTTGCATAAGTCGGTGAGGCCAATCTCTGTGACCGTCCAAAGCTCACTGTCCATTACAAGGAGTCGCTTCCTCATCATAGTCTTCCATTTGGGATAATCAGTGCCATCGAAGACAGGGCACGCAGCGGAGACTTTGATTATCCCTACAGTCAACATAGCTAAAACTCCAGGTGGTTAAACCGAATCACACAGAACAAGGGAGCACCTTGCTCTGATACCAATTGAAAGTGCTAGTTATCGACTAGAGGGGGGTGAATAGGAGATTTTTATGAAAGTCTTCAAAACATGGGAGTTTCAAAGACAAACGATAGAAATGAACCTATAACCATGCAGCGGAAGGTAGACTACACTAGACAAGACATAGTCAAGTATTCAATGAAGTGAGAGCACGAAGACTAATAGCAGCTAGGCAGTACGGATCAGGATGGAAGATAGTATGAAACCAATCAGAACAAACAGTCACACAGTGAAGACAAATGGACAATGCAAACAGGCAATGACTTCACAAGGACCAACTGTAAATAAAGAGATGGGAAGGATAGAACCAGTTGCTTGTTGAAGACAATGATTTGTTGGACCAGTTCCAGTTGCTGTGACAACTGTACGTCTGGTTAGGGAGGCTGAGATTTAACTCAGAAGACCGTGTCTTCACCTTATTCCCCTTGAGCTAAGGACACCCAGTCCTCGCTCAATCACTCTGGTAAGTCTTGAAGGTAGACTTCCAAACCTTCACAGACTTCATTCACCAGCGATCCACAATGACTCTTGGATGCTCAGAATGTGACGTCTAACCGGCTGGAGGATTCACAGTCCTCAAGTGTAACAAGTCTTCAGATCACACAGACAGGAAGACTTCAGTGATGCCTAACACTCTTTGGCTCTAGGTGTTTAGGGCTTTGTCCTCGCAAGGATTTCTCTGTCAAAGGCTTCGAGGTGGGTTGCTCTCAAACGACAAAAGCCGTGTACTAACTCTGAGCAGCCACCAATTTATGGTGTAGGGGGTGGGCTATTTATAGCCACTAGGCAACCCGACCAGATTTGTCCAAAATGACCCTGGGTCACTAAGGAACTGACACGTGTTCCAATGGTCAGATTTCAAACACACGCGGCAACTTTACTTGGGCTACAAGTAAAGCTGACTTATCCAGCTCTGGATAAGATTTGCTCTCATTGTCTTCGCTCGAAGACATAGGAGTTTGGTTAAGCATCACTTCAGTCACTCTGACTTGACCCCACTTAATAGTATGGTGGTTCCTATGACTCAACAAGGAAGAAAGGAAACAACGAAACAACTAAGTCTTCGCACTCCATAGTCTTCATGCGATGTCTTCTCTTGTCATAGTCTTCAATGTGAATGTCTTCACATACCACCTTTGTCTTCAATGTCTTCATACATTTTTAGGGGTCATCTCCGGTAGGTAAACCGAATCAATGAGGTACTACTACCTGTGTTGTCCTGCAATACTCACAAACACATTAGTCCCTCAACCAGGTTTGTCGTCAATACTCCAAAACCAACTAGGGGTGGCACTAGATGCACTTAAACACTGTTTAATTTGCTCATACTCCCTATCATTAATTGTTGTTTAGTTTGTTGTTTCTATCAAAATGCATGTTCGCAACAACTGTAAGTTCCAGGTTTTACTTATAAAAACAAATTCCTTATTCATACCATACACATTACTTAATACTCCCTATATGTATGCTTTTTTTGTGGATCTATAATCCAGTGTGTGGTGAAGCAGCCCACGTTTGCACCTTGTCATCTCCTGTTTTATCTTACTGATGTGGCTGATGATATGAACAACATGTCATGCACATTAACCAAAATAGATACAATGATTGTCTTTGCCCTTCATCTATGCTTGTTATGTTGATTGTTGGGGAACGTAGCAGAATTTTAAAATTTTCTACGCATCACCAAGATCAATCTATGGAGTCATCTAGCAACGAGAGAGAGGAGTGCATCTACATACCCTTGTAGATCGCAAGCGGAAGCGTTCAAGAGAACGGGGTTGATGGAGTCGTACTCGTCGTGATCCAAATCACCGATGACCGAGCGCCGAACGGACGGCACCTCCGCGTTCAACACATGTACGGAACGGAGACGTCTCCCACGCCTTGATCCAGAAAGGAGGAGGGAGAGGTTGAGGAAGAGAGTCCAACAGCATCACGACGGCGTGGTGGTGATGGAGTGGTAGTTCTCCGGCAGGGCTTCGCCAAGCTCACGCGGAGGAGGAGAGGTATTGGAGGGGAGGGGCTGCGCCAGGTTCATGGGTGTGGCTGCCCTCCCACCCCTCCACTATTTATAGGTGGGGAGAGAGGGGGGCCGGCCCCCCTAGATCCCATCTAGGGTTGGGGCGGTGGCCAAGGGGGGAGGAGTGCCTCCCAAGTCAAGTGGAGGCCCTCCCCTTAGGGTTTCCCCTCTCCCATGCGCATGGGCCTTGGGGGGCTGGTGCCCTTGGCCCATTAAGGTTAGGTCTCCCCCCCCTACAGCCCATGCTACTGTATTGGACGTGGTGGAACATTTTTTGGACCTCCGGAACCTTCTGGAAGCTTCCCGGTACAATACCGGAAAAAACCGAACTTTTCCCGGAACCCGAACAACAACTTTCCATATATAAATCTTTACCTCCGGACCATTCCGGAACTCCTCGTGACATCCGGGATCTCATCCGGGACTCCAAACAACATTCGGTAATCACATACAAGTCTTCCTAATAACCCTAGCGTCATCGAACCTTAAGTGTGTAGACCCTACGGGTTCGGGAACCATGCAGACATGGCCGAGACAACTCTCCGGTCAATAACCAACAGTGGGATCTAGATACCCATGTTGGCTCCCACATGTTCCACGATGATCTCATCGGATGAACCACGATGTCGAGGATTCAATCAATCCTGTATTTAATTCCCTTTGTCCAGCGGTATTGTACTTGCCCGAGATTCGATCGTCGGTATCCCGATACCTTGTTCAATCTCGTTACCGGCAAGTCTCTTTACTCGTTCCGTAACACATCATCCCGTGATCAACTCCTTGGTCACATTGTGCACATTATGATGATGTCCTACCGAGTGGGCCCAGAGATACCTCTCCGTTTACACGGAGTGACAAATCCCAGTCTCGGTTCGTGCCAACCCAACAGACACTTTCGGAGATACCTGTAGTGAACCTTTATAGCCACCCAGTTACGTTGTGATGTTTGGCACACCCAAAGCACTCCTACGGTATCCGGGAGTTGCACAATCTCATGGTCTAAGGAAATGATACTTGACATTAGAAAAGCTTTAGCAAACGAACTACACGATCTTGTGTTAGGCTTAGGATTGGGTCTTGTCCATCACATCATTCTCCTAATGATGTGATCCCGTTATCAACGACATCCAATGCCCATGGTCAAGAAACCGTAACCATCTATTGATCAACGAGCTAGTCAACTAGAGACTTACTAGGGACATGGTGTTGTCTGTATCCACACATGTATCTGAGTTTCCTATCAATACAATTCTAGCATGGATAATAAACGATTATCATGAACAATGAAATATAATAATAATAACTAATTTATTATTGCCTCTAGGGCATATTTCCAACAGTCTCCCACTTGCACTAGAGTCTATAATCTAGTTCATATCGCCATGTGATTAACACTCACAAGTCATATCGCCATGTGACCAACATCCAACGAGTTTACTAGAGTCACTAATCTAGTTCACATCACTATGTGATTAATACTCAATGAGTTCTGGGTTTGATCATGTTATGCTTGTGAGAGAGTTTGTAGTCAATGGGTCTTGCCATATTCAGATCCGTATGTATTTCGCAAAACTTAATGTCATATCGTAGATGCTGCTACCACGTTCCACTTGGAGCTATTCCAAATTGTTGCTCCATTATACGTATCCGGTATCTCTACTCAGAGCTATCCGGATAGGTGTTAAGCTTGCATCGACGTAACTCTTTACGTCGAACTCTTTATCACCTCCATAACCGAGAAACATTTCCTTATTCCTCTAAGGATAATTTTGACCGCTATCTGGTGATCCACTCCTAGATCACCTTTGTACCCTCTTGCCAGACATGTGGCAAGGCACACATCTGGTGCGGTACTCAGCATGGCATACCGTATAGAGCCTATGACAAAAGCATAGGGGACGACCTTCGTCCTTCCTCTTTCTTCTGCCGTGGTCAATCTTCGAGTCTTACTCAACTTCACACCTTACAACTCAGGTAAGAACCCCTTCTTTGACTGATCTATTTTGAACTTCTTCAAAAACATGTCAAGGTGTGCGTTCTTTGAAAGTATCATCAGGCGTTTTGATCTATCACTAAAGATCTTGATGCCCAATATGTAAGCAGCTTTATCCAGGTCTTCCTTTGAAAAACACCCTTCAAACGACCATTTATGCTTTCCATAAATTCTACATTATTTCGGATCAACAATATGTCATCCACATATACTTATCAGAAATGTTGTAGTGCTCCCACTCACTTTCTTGTAAATACAAGTTTCTAGCAAACATTGTATAAACCTAAAAGCTTTGATCACTCCATCAAAACATATATTCCGATTCCGAGATGCTTGCTCTAGTCCATAGAAGGATTGCTGGAGCCAACATACCTTTTAGCATCCTTAGGATCGACAAAACCTTTTATTGTATCATATACAGCTTTTCTTACGAAAACTGGTAAGAAAACTTGTTTTTTTACATCCATCTGTAAGATTTCATAATCGAAAAATACAGCTAATGCTAACATGATTCCGACGGACTTAAGCATCACTACGGGTGAGAAATTCTCATCGTAGTCAACTCCTTGAACTTGTGAAAAGACTCTTTCCCACAAGTCGAGCTTCATAGACGGTAACATTACCGCCCACGTCCGTCTTCTTCTTAAAGATCCATTTATCTCAATGGCTTGCCGATCAACGGGCAAGTCCACCAAAGTCCATACTTTGTTCTGATATAGGGATCCTATCTCGGATTTCATGGCTTCTAACCATTTGTCGGAATACGGGCCCACCATCGCTTCTCCATAGCTCGTAGGTTCATTGTTGTCTAACAACATGATGAGGACATCAATACCATTGTTACACCCACAGCCCCTACTGTTACATATACTGGACCAATTACTAGAGCTCGCGCACGCCAATTAAATTACCAGGTACTTTCGTTTCTTGGTAATGATTCTAATGTTCATGAGATTATGATGCTGCCTAAATTGGATACATTTGTTTTGCTTACAAATGAAGGTCCTAGTTTGGAGAAGGATGAACATTGGAGCAAGAACACGAATGGAGTTGATGGCATGCGCAAGGGGATCAAGAACGGAGTTACAAGTGATGATTTCAGGACTTTGAAGCCGCCCTAAGGAGTGCATGAAGCCTTGGACGAAATATACAAGATGCCACTTCATAATATTCGTCCATAGGCTATTCTAGGTGCTGCGTCACCTTATTAATGGGCCAGGCCCATGTAATTTCGAAATACTTAAGTATAGGCTATTTTTAGAGTCCGTATGTGTGGGGAAACAAGAGTTAGGGTTGGTTTCGGACCCCACCCTCAAGGGCCACGAAATTCCCCTCTCTTCCTCCATATATACAGCCCTTAGGGCGTCGTTTAGACTTGGGTTTTGTTTAGATTAAAAGTTCGCCATAGCTGCAACTTCGCGTACTTCGTTTGTGTCCAACGACCAGACCAAGACGTCACAGAACCCCACCTTGATCAATAAAGCTTTCATCTTATATTCGCAATATCCAGATTGCAATCTCAGTTTCTTGCTTGTTCTTCGTTTGCTCGCAGGAAACAGGCCCTCGTGGTCAGGTTGATCGTGCTCCGGCGTGGTCAATAACCCCTCGGAAGTTGGTTTAGCGATTGCTAAGGCGCGACGTCTCGCACGTTCGTAGTCGGATCGTCAAGGTCGACTCCCACAGAAAACGATAGCCACCATCTCATCGAAACATCGGGACACCTTTGCCCCTATCACAACATGATATCTAAGACAGGATTACCGTACCACTCAGGAGTAGTACATATCCTTGTCGACCTATGAGGTTCGATAGCAACTTGATCCGAAGCTTCATGATCACTATCATTAACTTCCTATTCAACAGATGTAGGTGCCACAGGAAACATCTTTCTGTGTTGCATCACTCTCTGGTTGAAGTAAAGGTTCGACAACCTCATCAAGTTCTATCTTCCTCCCACTCAATTCTTTCGAGAGAAACTCCTTCTCGAGAAAGGACCCGTTCTTGGCGACAAACATTTTTGCCCTTGGATCTGAGATAGAAGGTATACCCAACTGTTACCTTTGGGTATCCTATTAAGATGTATTTGTCCGCTTTGGGTTCGAGCTTTTCCGGCTGAAGCCCTAAGCATCGCATCCCCAAACATTAAGAAACGACGGCTTTGGTTTCTTGCCAAACCAATGTTCATATGACATCGTCTCAACGGACTTAGATGGTGTCCTATCTAAAGTGAATGCAGTTGTCTCTAACACATAACCTCAAAATGAAAAACGGTAGATCGGTAAGAGACATCATAGATCGCACCATATCTCATAAGGTTCGATTACGACGTCTGGACACACCATTACAACTGTGGTGTTCCAGGTGGCTTCAACTGTGAAACAATTCCACAATGTCTTAAGTGATTTGCCAAACTCATAACTCAGAAAATCCCCTTTTGATCAGATTGTAGGAACATGATCTTATTGTTATGATGATTCTTAACTTCACTCTGAAATCGCTTGAACTTTTCAAACGTTTCAGACTTGTGCTTCATTAAGTAGATATACCTATATCTACCCAAATCGTCAGTGAAGATGAGAAAATAGCGATATCCACCGCACGCTTCAATTCTCATTGGATCACACGCATCAGCATGCATGATTTCCAACAAGTCACTTGCCTGTTTCATTGTACCTGAAAACGGGGTCTTAGTCATCCTGCCCATGAGGCATGGCTCGCATGTGTCAAGTGATTCAAAATCAAGTGACTCCAAACATCCATCGACATGGAGTTTCTTCATGCATCTTACGCCAATCTGACCTAAGCGGCAGTGCCACGAGAAAGTGGTACTATCATTATTAACTCTACATCTTTTGGCGTGAACATGTGTATTACCACGACCAAGATTCAATGAACCATTCACATAGGGTGCATGACCATGAAAGGTATCATTCATGTAAACAGAATAACCATTATTCTTTAACTTAAATGAATGACCTTATTGCAATGAACATGATCTAATCATATTCATGCTCAACCTAGACACCTGATAACATTTATCTAGGTTCAATACTAATCCCGAAGGTAGATGGAGCGTGCGATGGTGATCTCATCAACTTTGGAAACGCTTCCAACACACATCGTCACCTCGCCCTTAGCCAGTCTCCGTTTAGTCCGTAGCTTTTGCTTCAAGTCACCAATAATAGTAACTGAACCGGTATCCAATACCCAGGTGCTACCAGGAGTACTAGTGAGGTACACATTAATAACATGTATATACTTTGAAGTTGCCAGCCTTCTTATCTACCATGCATTTGGGGTAATTCCGCTACCAGTGACCATTCCCCTTACAATAGAAGCACTTAGTCTCGGGTTTGGGTTCAACCTTGGGTTCCTTCACTGGAGCGGCAACTGGTTTGCCATCCATGAAGTTTCCCTTCTAGCCCTTGCCCTTCTTGAAACCAGTGGTCTTGTTAACCATCAACACTTGATGCTCCTTCTTGATTTCTACTTTTGCGGTCTTAAGTACCGCAAATAGCTCCGGGATCATCTCCATCCCTTGCATGTCATAGTTCATCACAAAGATCTAGCAGCTGAGTGATAGTGTCTAGAGAACTCTATCAATCACTATCTTATCTGGAAGTTTAACTCCCACTTGATTCAAGTGATTGTAGCACCCAGACATTCTGAGCACATGCTCACTAGCTGAGCTATTCTCTTCCATCTTGTAGGCAAGGAACTTGTCAGAGGTCTCATACCTCTCAACACGGGCATGAGCCTGAAATCCCAATTTCAGCTCTTGGAACATCTCATATGTTCTATGGCATTTCAAAACGTCATTGCAATCCCGATTCTAAGCCGTGAAGTATGGTGCACTAAACTATCAAGTAGTCATCAGGACGTGTCTGTCAGGTGTTCACAACATTCACAGACGACGTTATAGGGGTTTGCACATCGAGCGGTGCATCAAAGACGTAAGCCTTCTGTGTAGCAGTGAGGACACTCCTCGGACTACGGACCCAGTCCATATCATTGCTTACAATATCTTTCAACTTAGTCTTTCTCTAGGAACGTATTGAAACAGGGAGCTACAACGTGAGCTATTCATCTACAACATATTTGCAAAGACAATTTAGACTATGTTCATGATAATTGAGTTCATCTAATCAAATTATTTAATGAACTCCCACTCAGATAGACATCCCTCTAGTCATCTAAGTGAAACATGATCCGAATCGACTAGGCCGTGTCCGATCATCACGTGAGACGGACTAGTCATCAACGGTGAACATCTCATGTTGATCGTATCTTCTATACGACTCATGTTCGACCTTTCGGTCTTCCGTGTTCCGAGGCCATGTCTGTACATGCTAGGCTCGTCAAGTCAACCTAAGTGTATTGCGTGTGTAAATCTGGCTTACACCCGTTGTATTCGAACGTTAGAATCTATCACACCCGATCATCACGTGGTGCTTCAAAACAACGAACCTTCGCAACGGTGCACAGTTAGGGGAAACACTTTCTTGAAATTATTACGAGGGATCATCTTATTTAAGCTACCGTCGTTCTAAGCAAATAAGATGTAAAACATGATAAACATCACATGCAATCAAATAGTGACATGATATGGCCAATATCATTTTGCTCCTTTTGATCTCCATCTTCGGGGCTCCGTGATCATCGTTGTCACCGGCATGACACCATGATCTCCATCATCATGATCTCCATCATCGTGTCTTCTTGAAGTTGTCTCGTCATCTATTACTTCTACTACTATGGCTAACGCTTTAGCAATAAAGTAAAGTAACTACATGATGTTTATGTTGACACGCAGGTCATAAATAAATTAAGACAACTCCTATGGCTCCTGCCGGTTGTCATACTCATCGACATGCAAGTCGTGATTCCTATTACAAGAACATGATCAATCTCATACATCACATATATCATTCATCACATCCTTTTGGCCATATCACATCACAAGGCATATGCTGCAAAAACAAGTTAGACGTCCTCTAATTGTTGTTGCAAGTTTTTACGTCGCTGCTATAGGTTTCTAGCAAGAACGTTTCTTACCTACGCGAAAACCACAATGTGATATGCCAATTTCTATTTACCCTTCATAAGGACCCTTTTCATCAAATCCGATCCGACTAAAGTGGGAGAGACAGACACCCGCTAGCCACCTTATGCAACTAGTGCATGTCAGTCGGTGGAACCAGTCTCACGTAAGAGTACGTGTAAGGTCGGTCCGGGCCGCTTCATCCCATGATGCCGCCGAATCAAGATAAGACTAGTAACGGCAAGTAAATTGACAATATCAACGCCCACAACTGCTTTGTGTTCTACTCGTGCATAGAAACTACGCATAGACCTAGCTCATGATGCCACTGTTGGGGGAATGTCGCAGAATTTTAAAATTTTCTACGCATCACCAAGATCAATCTATGGAGTCTTCTAGCAACGAGAGAGAGGAGTGCATCTACATACCCTTGTAGATCGCGAGCGGAAGCATTCAAGAGAATGGGGTTGATGGAGTTGTACTCGTCGTGATCCAAATCACCGATGCCCGAGCGCCGAACGGACGGCACCTCCGCGTTCAACACACGTACGGAACGGAGACGTCTCCCACGCCTTGATCCAGCAAGGAGAAGGGAGAGGTTGAGGAAGAGAGTCCAACAGCAGCATGACGGCGTGGTGGTGATGGAGTGGCAGTTCTCCGGCAGGGCTTCGCCAAGCTCACGCGGAGGAGGAGAGGTATTGGAGGGGAGGGGCTTCGCCAGGTTCATGGGTGTGGCTACCCTCCCACCCCTCCACTATTTATAGGTGGGGAGAGAGGGGGGCGCCCCCCTAGATCCCATCTAGGGTTGGGGCGGCGGCCAAGGGGGGGAGGAGTGCCTCCCAAGTCAAGTGGAGGCCCTTCCCCTTAAGGTTTCCCCTCTCCCATGCGCATGGGCCTTGGGGGGCTGGTGCCCTTGGCCCATTAAGGTTAGGGCGCCCCCTACAGCCCATGCTACTGTATTGGACGTGGTGGAACATTTTTCGAACCTCCGGACCCCTCCGGAATCCTCCGGAAGCTTCCGGAAGCTTCCCGGTACAATACCGGAAAAGACCGAACTTTTCCCGGAACCCGAACAACAACTTTGCATATATAAATATTTACCTCCGGACCATTCCGGAACTCCTCGTGACGTCCGGGATCTCATCCGGGACTCCAAACAACATTCGGTAATCGCATACAAGTCTTCCTAATAACCCTAGCGTCATCGAACCTTAAGTGTGTAGACCCTACGGGTTCGGGAACCATGTAGACATGGCCGAGACAACTCTCCGGTTAATAACCAACAGCGGGATCTGGATACCCATGTTGGCTCCCACATGTTCCACGATGATCTCATCGGATGAACCACGATGTCGAGGATTCAATCAATCCCGTATTCAATTCCCTTTGTCCAGTGGTATTGTACTTGCCTGAGATTCGATCGTCGGTATCCCGATACCTTGTTCAATCTCATTACTGGCAAGTCTCTTTACTCGTTCCGTAACACATCATCCCGTGATCAACTCCTTGGTCACATTGTGCACATTATGATGATGTCCTACCGAGTGGGCCCAGAGATACCTCTCCGTTTACACGGAGTGACAAATCCCAGTCTCGATTCGTGCCAACCCAACAGACACTTTCGGAGATACCTGTAGTGAACCTTTATAGCCACCTAGTTACGTTGTGACGTTTGGCACACCCAAAGCACTCCTACGGTATCCGGGAGTTGCACAATCTCATGGTCTAAGGAAATGATACTTGACATTAGAAAAGCTTTAGCAAACGAACTACACGATCTTGTGCTAGGCTTAGGATTGGGTCTTGTCCATCACATCATTCTCCTAATGATGTGATCCCGTTATCAACGACATCCAATGCCCATGGTCAGGAAACCGTAACCATCTATTGACCAACGAGCTAGTCAACCAGAGGCTTACTAGGGACATGGTGTTGTCTATGTATCCACACATGTATCTGAGTTTCCTATCAATACAATTCTAGCATGGATAATAAACGATTATCATGAACAATGAAATATAATAATAATAACTAATTTATTATTGCCTCTAGGGCATATTTCCAACATTGATATGGTAATCCAGTAGTGTGGTGAAGCTCCCCGCATTATGAACAATGCCAAATTATGCTATTGATATGTTGAACTTACTCTTTATTTTCTAATTTGAAATTCGATGGAATTGACAACACAGTTATCATCTTTGTTTATACACGTGCAAAACATGTCATCTCTTTGTTTGTTTCAGGGTGATATGCTTGATGGCATGCACAAATCTGCTGAAGGCTGTGAAACAAACCCAACATATATTGCAGCAAAGAAGGCAAAACATCTTGAAGATAGCGAGACAACCCCAAAGTCTTGTCTTGATGCAGTGTTCAAGTTACTTGAGACTAGCAGTCAGACAAGCTCACATAATTCGATGTCTGAATCAATTTGACTTATTCAGTCCCAAGTTCTAGCAGAAAGGCATTCTGCAACTCAACTTCGACTTGAAGTCCTATCTCTAAGAAAGATTGTGGAGAACACCAATGAGAACCTCATTGCTAAACAGCTACACCTGGAAGCTATGACCGACATGCTAGGCTGGTCTCACAGCCTTGCTCAGCAGCTTGCGCAACAGTTGCCGCGCAAGGCTAACCTTTCTTGAAATGTCTTGGAAGTGGTCTTGGTTCAGTATTATTTTGTTACGCTCCAATGGTGCCTAGTTTTTGTAATCTGCTTCTTCGTTGCGCTTTATGATCACCGGTGGCAAAATTCAATGCCAAGTGGATGTATTATAACATAAATCATTTATTGTATAGTGTAGGTTTATTCTAAGTTACCATGCCGTAATTTATTTATTGTATAGAGTAGGTTTGTTCTTAATTCCTACTAGTTACTGCCATCATTCGCTATCTGAAAAAAACTGATGTAGTCGACCGGGCCGAAACATTCGCCTCTAACGGGCCTGCTTTTTAGCAGGCCATAATTGGGTCGGCCTGCAACTTTCTTGGGCATGAAAGTCCATTGGGGCCTTCACACTTTGCGTCAGGCCCACAACTTACTCGGGCCTATATTCGGCCCAAATTTTAGTTGGGCCTTTAGTGGACCCAGCGCTTAGTTGGGCCCATGTAGCTTTGGACCATTAACAGGCTAAATATTCTGCTGGCCTGTTACGGCCCAGAAGAAACCATGGGCCTTAAGCAGGACGAAATGCATGTTAGGCCTCAATTTTCACTAGTCGTCGACGGACCTTCAGCAGGCTGAAATGTAGACCAGGACTTTTTTGGCCTAGTTATATGACAGGCCATTACCATGCCGAAACATATCTCGGGCCTTAGTTGGCCCACTGATATCATGAGCCTTTAAGAGGCCGAAAGCTTAGTACATGCATCAACGGGCCGAATTATACGACAGGCCTTTTAACAGGCCCAAAGTCACGTTGGGCTGAACTGTTGCCACCTTTATCACGGGGAGTTAGTGGGCCGGATGTCGCGTCGAACCATATATGGCCCATGGGCAGCACGGGCCATTCCCAGGCCGAAAGACACACCGGGCTGAAATGGGGCCATGTCTACATCGGGCCTCTAACAGGCCGAAAGTCACTGGGCCGTAATTGGGCCCAAATATTCGGCGAACAATTAACGGGCCAGATCTGGCTTCGGGCCGCAAATGGGCCATGTTTAAACAGGTCGTTATTGGGCTGGCCCACTAGTACCTGAGTAAGTACTATGGGCCTTTGACTGAGCCAGCCTTTTTAACCTATATGGGCCTCTGTTGGGCCCTGCCACGTGTCGACGTATCATAGGCATGTCTCCTCCATTGGACGGATGACATCTGGCCCACCGAGGAGCAGACACGTGTTTCCTCCAGCCAATGATGATTTTACACGTGGAAAATCCCCATTGGTCCGGGCTGTTAACAGATTATCGGATCCAAACCGGAACCCGATAGCTTAACGGCGACCCGTTATTGTGGATGCCACGTGTCGGTTACCCATGACGAAAGCATTTCCATGACGCACCATTTATCGTCCTGGAAGTGGACACTTGCGTGATGATAATTTTGGTAATTTCATGGAACACTTCTACGACAGCACATGTATGACTATCTTGATTCTGTCATAAAATCGTCATGGATGTACATGCATGACAAAAAAATGACCTACTGTGACAAACATGTATCATCACGGAAGTGTATTTTTTTGTAGTGTTCGTACTCTGAAAGAATGACATGGCATCCAAAATTAAGCTAAATGGCATTTGACCGAATACCTGCCAAACGTGGTGCCCGCCATGGAGGTCATCGATAAGGGGAGTGTACCTGGGTACAAACGGCTCCACGGTGGACATCGTTGTCGTAAAGGCGAGCAAGCACGTCGGTCCTGGTTGCGGACATCTGACAATGCCTCTGTGGCGGCCGAAGAGGTACAACGACGACAACAGAGGTAGAGGGTGCGAATGCAAAGTAAGGGGGAGGGGAAGGGGCGAAGTGGAATGAAATGAGTACGGGAAGGGGATTTAGTGGGCCTCGAATGTCAGAGTCCTATATGACTGCTGCCCGGACTCCCGCAACCCCCACCCCACTTTGTCTCCACTTTGTGGGAGAAAGTGCATCTGGGCCGCTTGGTGGACCGACATAGGCCCGCGTTGGATCGCACAACACGTCCAGACCGTGTTGTCCGGACGATTGCAAGCGGTTTGAGGGTCGGCGATTTGGAAATGTAAAACAGGAGATGTAAAAATTTACATCTCCAAAAAGTGATTTTTACATCTCCAAAAAAGAGGTAACTCCAACAGATGATGTATATTGAAGATGTAAAAGAGCGATTCCAATAGATAATGCAAAGTGGAGATGTAAAAACTAGTGGGCGACGACCTAATTGAGGCGACGGGGAGGAGCGTCGGAGGGGGCGGCTGGGGTGGCAAATCGGGGCGGCGGAGCAGCGGCGGTGCATTTGCAATTCGAGGCGGAGAGAGAAGGAGGAGCGGCGACAGAGGTGGAGGAGGGCCTCTTTGGCCGGAGGAGGAAGCCACGGCCGCTGGCTGCAGCCAATCGCCCTCCGCGGCCGCGTCTGGCTTCGAAATTTTGGCCGGCTGAGATTAGTTCGCCGCCGGGTTACGCCCCCTCTCCCCCCCCCCCCCCGCCGCCGGCCGCTTCACGCCTCCATCGCGTGGCTTGGCGTCCCGCTGCTTCTTCGCAGGCGGCTTCAGCGCGACGACGACCGGCCGAGGTGAGGCAAATCCGGGCAGCTACATGGAGGCGGAGACCAAAATTGGGGACCGTGGTTGTGCCGACGGTGGCTACAGCGAGGTGGGTCAGACCAGCGACGGCGAAGGAGGCGACGAGGTCATCGGCATCGGCCATGGCGGTGGCGGGCGGTGGTCGCGCGGAAGCCGGCTGAAGGCTGTTGGGCGGTTAGCGCACGACTGGCGTTCTTATATCTCCTATACGTGAAGATGTAAATTTGCAACACCAGGTGTTGTATGTTACGTCTTCGGAAGATGGAGATGTACATTTTTTTTCATCTCATATCTGTTGGAGAGAGGTTTTTGGACCGTGAAGATGTGAAAGTTAGTTATTTTTGCATCTACATCTTCTATCGGAGATGTATTGAACTGGTTGGTTGGAGTTCCAGCGGGAGCCGTTCCTTGCAGATCCAATGGTGCACGAGGCAAGTTTTCAGATTTTCACCGAATGCTATTTTTCACTGGATTCTTCGGAAAAAAAGGCCACGTCCTTCCTTCACTCTCTTTCCATTCTCAGCCAAGGAAAACAAGTCATCCAATCGCCCACGCGCACCCGCCCCACCAGCCACGACCGACCCGCAAACCCTAGCCGCCTCGACCTCCGCCTCCGCTTCAGCAATGGTCGGCGCCTTTGCGGCTCGACGGCGCTGCTGGATACCCCTCCCGCGCGCTGGCCTGTGCTGCACCGCACAACCGGAAGCCCGGCGGCCGGCAGGACCATGCAGGGGCATGTCGTGGGTCGCCCCGGCCGGCAGAAGCTCACCCCCGCATCCTTGCTCTGCAGCAAATCTCGGTCTCGTCCACACTCGCAGTTACCCCCATCAAAGGATGAACTTTTCCATGTGGTAGCTCATCTTTCCCCAACCCCTCTTTGCCCCCCCCCCACCCCCCTGCGATTTGGGCTGGTGGATCCCCTGGTTATTCTCATCGGACAAATTGCTTCTCCATGTGGATCGTTGCAGACTTTTATTTTCAAAATTGCTTCTTTTATTTGTTTATTATGGGATGTAGTTTGCTTGCTCTACTATTCGTTGTTGTATAAGGGTTGCAATTTTGTTTTTCGCAGGTTGCTCTAACGGGGTTCTCCCCGTCGCTGCGATTGCTGTTAGGTGTGACTCTCCATGAATGCACCGGCAGCATCCTTGGGCCAGCCTCTGGTCAAGAGGAGAGATCCAGATGAACATATGTTAAGGTACATTCTTTCACCAAAGGAATGCCTCTTTATTTCTGTCCGCTTTCTTCTTTATGAAATTCTAACTGAGTTTTTGCGGTTGCCACTGCACTATCATGATGTACAAGTAAATAAACTACTCCCTCCGTCCCAAAATAAGTGTCTTAACTTTGTACTAAAGTTGAGACACTTATTTTGGGACGGAGGGAGAATATATGTAAGTGAACTTGGTCATATATTGCCACCAAGCGACTGCACTAGCATATGCTTTCCGAGATGCGTCATATAGTCTAAATTTTATAAAGAAAGCCGTACAATATTATGCTTGAGTTCATGTGTGTGCACACTCAGTTAGTTCTATATCATCTCTTTGATATGAATCATTGCCAGATAAATTCTTTTGTGGCATGAAGTATTATCAATATTAACTACTTAGGGCGTCCAATTGCCATCTTTGCTTAGGTCTCGGCTCTGGGCTTCTGTTTTTATGTACCTTATGATCATTGTTAGGATGCAACTGTGCTGGCATATGCTTGTTGAGTTACATATGATTTCTTTTTTAGAGATGGTCACATGGTCTGGATTTCATGAAGAAATTCGTGGAATATTTTGCTTGGGTTCATGTTGATGTGAATCAAGTTGAAAACTGTGTGCAAGCATAACCGGATATACTAGTGTATAGTTAGCTTTACATGGATACATGTTCCTCATGATTGATGCAGTGTCAACTTAATGTAACATCTTCTATGTGTGCAGGCACAACAGGCTAACGAGAGGCAGTTGATAGATCACTATGGATCAAAGCATCCCAGGGAGAAACCTCCAGGTCCATCAAATGCAGACTGACTGATGCGAAGTGGAAGCGTGAGCTGTAGTTGACTGTTTCTGAGGGTGTTCAATCTGCTCCATACTTGGATGACTCAGCTTCAGCTTTTCCCATTGTAATGTATGCATTTCCGTGTCCACTCAGATTGTTCTATTATCTCTTTGATATGAATTACTTGCAGAGAAATTCTTGCATGGCGTGAAATACAACCATGGGGTGTTCAATTGCCATCTTTGATTAGGCTGGGGATTCTTTTACAGGATGCAGGTTTTGTACCATATGATCATTGAGTTGCATATGAATATATGATTTCCCCTTTTGACATGGGCATGTGCCATGTAGTATAACATTTACAAAGAATGACATGGAAATTGCAAGTAAATGGTTACTCTACCCTATTGCTTCTTTAGGACTGAGACATGGTGATAAGAATCTAGAGATGCGTACTCCTCTGTCACAATAAGATCAAGTCGCCTGTCATATTGTTGATTCTTGTACAGATTAAATTGTGAGCAATTAGGACACATACCCTTCTTCTTGCCATATTGTTGATTCTCTTACAGATCCACCTCCCATGTTGCCGGCAAGGGTCTGTATGCATTAGTGGTTTAGTATGGTGTTCTAAAGAAGACCGCCCCACTTTGTGGCCACTGCAGCTGTTAATAGGGAGGCCACCCATCAGTGTCACTAAATGCTGTGGCAATATCCTCTTCTTTTCTTCACTTCGGGGATGGCCGCAGTTCTACCCCTGACGCCGCTGCACGTAAGCGGGATGTAATTGTCTCGTTGACTCTGCACTGGTGAGTTCTTCCCTATTTCCCTCTTTGATGCTTTGCCTCCTTATGTTTGACATGATCTTCTTTCGGAATTTATCATGGTTTTGGTGGTAGCATGAATGGTTTACTGTTTATAATTTTTATGTTCTCTACCAAGTTTGCATGCTATGATAATTATGGTATAAGGCTACTATAAGTTAAAATGGTGTTTGTCTTAGTTATACGGTGCATTTCGATCCTCACCCGAGGAACAAAGCTGGCAGCCCCTCATGGGTTTATTCAAATCCTTGCAAAATGATTTTTTTTAGCAAAGTCATCTAGAATGTTAATGACATCATATGCTCTAATTCCACTAGGCTGATTCAACGTGAACATTTTGTAATACAGCTATTACTTATTTGATTTTGTTTCTAATACTAGAAATTTGGAGGCCAAGGCAATCAACAAACGATGTATCTAACTACAGGCACTCGACTTCAGATGGTATGTTCTGAATTTAACTTGCATGGTTTACTAATTAGTGCAGATTTTATGCATGCAACTGCAATTTAGTCTGTGGTATAATTTAAATACCTTATGGTTCAGATGCCACTTTTCATTTGAATTCCTTCTGGTTCTGTAATCTTATTATCATTTAGGATAAATTTCTTATGTTTCACCCAATATGTAAATCTCGCTTGGAAATGTCAAAATAGTCTTCACTAATTATCTAACCACATAAACTCTGACCAGAGAAATGAAAACAAAACTCTCCCAGCATCCCCTCTGCATAAAACCAAGCAAATCATCAAGTTGGTCTTTAGCATTTGCATGCTGTTCTGGAACAGAAATTTACGTCGAGAGTAACAGTGTCACCAGAAGTACATGGTCCAGATAATCTATACTGGCAATAGTCAATATATTCACAGTTTCCTTGGGGCATTTTCTTTCTTGAATTGTGGTTCAGTAACTCGAGCATCTCTTTCCTAATTTCCACAGTTTCCTTGGGGCATTTTCTTGCACAACTTGCATTCGATTATATCCTTGTGCTGCAAATCTTGCCAGAAGCCATATTCTGCAGCTTCTCCTTGCAGCTCAGCCATAACCTGCAGAAATTATTATTAGTAGCTAGCATGAGGTGTGACCGTGCAAGCATTGAGCAGAGCAAAATCCAAGGCTGAGCAAGAGCAATTAAATCTGAGTCACAGAGGAAGGCAGAGCAGTATAACATCATAAATTGGAGGAGTGTTGCATGGCTCATATTTTAAAAGTCTGAATCTGTTCCTGGGAACTAGAATAAACAGAAAACCTATGGTTGATATCTACAACCATTTTTACATAACGAAAAATAAGGCAAACTTGCCAGCATCTAAACAGAGACTTATGGCCAACTAGACTTTATGATGTAGGCATGTAGCACTACAAATCTGAGTCAGAGTGCAAGGCAGAGCAGTAGAACATCATAAATTGGAGGAGTGTTGCATAGCTCATATTTTAAAAGTCTGAATCTGTTCCTGGGAACTAGAATAAACAGAAAACCTAGGGTTGATATCTACAACCAGTTTTACAAAACAATAAATAACACAAACTTGCCAACATCTAAACAGAAATTTATGGCATTGCTTGAAGAAAAACATCAGTGTGTAGCCATTAATCAGGCAAGAGAATATGGAGAAGACACTGGCCACTTTGTCCACCTTGGTGCTTATTTCAGTGTAAAGTCAAAATTTTGGAATAAGAGAGATTACCTCCCAACTTCACCTTGTGCAGGACTCTGCGGGCTTAGAATAAACCGATGCAAAACATTGTGTCCTTTGCTGTTAGCAGCTCGAAACATTCCTGGCCACCGCGGGCAGGTCTGCACCATGTGCATACCGAGAATCAAAGGCCTGAGCATGGCCATTCTTTTGTTGACCATTCTGGTTTGTATAATTCTTTCACCTATAAATTCCGCAGTTCCTCCAATACCCAAAACCTGCAATTAAGAGGTGCAAAGATATTATAAAGTGAATAATAGAGCATTCAAACTAAAACAACTTTTTACAAACCTTTATATTGTCTTTGGGGAGGTAACGATAAGGACAGCACTTCTGGGTTGTCCATGTAGTCGTTTTTGTAAAGAACTTTTCATTTTTTGAGGTATTTATGATGCTGACATGAAGCCTCATGGGCATTTGCACTTGTCTTCTCGCCAAGGTGGTATGCAGCAATTTGTCCATTGGCATATCCAAAATAGACCTTTTCAGATGAAGAATCTGCAATAAAACGTTTTGAGAAGATTATACAATATGGATATGCAAAAGATATAGCTCTGAGTGCTGTTTTAACATTTTACACACACCTTGTTGTCCCATGCTTGGGTGCTCATCTTCCTTCTAGCGTAGCAGCTTGGAGAACTAACTTTTGCTTTATTTGAAAACCGCCCATGCCCTTGACCCAGTTTCAGTTCAGGACCAGGGGGCTGCTCTGTAAATAAACTTTCCACCTTCCCATTGACATTCAACATATGAAACAGACCGTCATCCATAGGTACAAAAGAATCCTCAGGAGGAGGTGCACCTTTTCCATGTTTCTTTTTGCAGTGTGTATCCTTTTCCTTTCTAGCAAATGACTCATCACGTGCACGCCATACATCTGGCTCTTGCGCTTTTTCATGACTGAAAATACCATCATTGTAAGCATCTAACTGTAGAATCTTCACCAACTCAAGAACTTTCTCAATAGAGTCCATCCCTGGAAAAGCAATGCCTTGGTCTAACTCTGGGAGCTCCAATCCTTCGCGAAGACAGTGCATGTACTTCATGGCATATTCGCTCAGCTTGTTCCACTTGCGCACGAGCTCATTCATCCATGGAATAAAATAGTCGAGGCGCATAGAATTTGGCTGGGAATGTTCATGTACAGTGCTTGAAAAACTATCTCAAACCTTGGACCTTCTCCCAGATAAACAACAAAAAGACCTACGAACTTGGGGTCTATGCGCTCCCCACCCTCGATGATGGAGGTGAATGCCTTTCTTAGGTAACGCAAACCTGTAAGCGACCCTCCAGGGTCACCATTGCATATATCATAGTGGTTACCTCCAAAGGAAAGGACTGTGTGGTCCGAGCACTCTATGTAGTTCTTCTGGTCACGGTCCGGTTTCAGCTCATGCACCTTACCATCAATGCAGTAGGCTTTCACCCACCAGTATCGACCTTGCTTAATAAATGTGATTGTATCTTTTTTATACTTGACCACTGTGCAACACGTGCCCTTCTCTGGAGTGGTGAAGACGTGTTTTTTTCTGCGGAAGAGTCGAGTCACATCCACTCGGATGCCTTTCTTATAGTTCCACCACCTCGCTGATTGGACATACTTCTTGTAGTTAGCCTGTACCACTTTAGGGGGGCCGCTAATATCCAAAAGCAGCACATCCTAAATATGAATCAGGAATTAAAAAAATAGATCAGTCAATGTACCCTAGCAGGAAAAAGGTGGACAATGAACACTACATCATATATGCTGCTGTATTTTTTGGTTGAGTAATCATATGTGCTGCTGTTACTGTCAAAGAGCAATAGCAATTTGTTGTGGCATAAATTTGCGCAAAGTATTCTCAAGAACTCCATGATTGTTTTTTCGCAGAGAGCGCTGGCTATGTTTGAGTGCCAAGTCTTGTAGTATCAGTGAATGCATTTATAATTTGGAGAGTCGGTGCTTACAACAGTAGTCCCAGGTTGGTTAAATTGTATAGCATGAAGGTTAAGGTTATTTGCATAAAAATAGATTTGTCAATAACCATATGGACTTTTTTTGACAGTACCATATGGATGAGTTTGTCATAATGCCCGACCTTCATTTTAGTGTGTTACAATTCATTCCTCTTTGAGATGCAAAATGTAGAAAGACAACTAATTATGTGCACGATATCCTATACCTATACATTTTGATTTTCTATGCCATGTTAGCATTTGCTTAATCATGAACAATCTTAGTGCATATGTTCCTTTCAGTCGAGACTCCAACTAACCTTTACTTTTGCTTATTATGCTTTTGAATATTAGATAACTTTTACCATTCTACGATATTTGATATGTGTTGGAGTAATCAGTTTAGAAAAAAGTAGGAATTTGGCTTTTACTTCTGCTAATATAATAATCATATTTTTGGTTTGTGGCGAAGACTCCAACTTACTATTTTTTATTTATTTCTGAAAGTGTTTCCTTCTGATTATGTTTGCTGGATAGAACAGATTGTTCAAAGTGGTAACGTTTTCTGTTAGAGTTAATGACCAGTTGGGTCCTTTTTTAAAACTAAGAAAGGTTTAAGACAGGGGCCCCCCTGTCCCCCATTTTATTCAATATTGCTATTAATTTCTTGCAAGAACTTGTAGAGCTATTTCTCAAGGAGAGATTAAAGGGGCAGTGCCTAATTCAGTAGTAGGTCTAGCGATGATTTAACTGAGGCTGGAGAAAAAAATGCTAGAAATCTAAAATCAATTCTGATTCTGTTTGAACATTTAGCTGGTTTAAAAATTACTTCTCGTAAGAGTGATATTTGTTGCTTTGGTGAAGCTGGGAATGATCTAGAAAGATATAAGGAGATTTTTACTTGCAATATTGGATCATTGCCTCTTTAAATATTTAGGGATTTCTGTAAATACTGTTAAATCTAGGAATAATGATTGGAATAAAGCTGAGAATATAACACGGAAATCTAGCAAGGAAATTTTCTAGACTATGGTGGTAAATTGATTCTTACTTGACCCTGTCTGAGTAATATTCCCTTTATGATGTCAATGATTACTTTGCCCATAGAGCCTTCTGAATAATTGAGTTTTTTATGAGAAGGATGTTGTGGCAGGAGGATGACAGTTAGATGGGCTGATGTTTGTCCTAGGTGGCTTGGGGATTGAAGACTTGCAAGTTATGTACTGCCTCTCTATCAAAATATGACATTTTTGCATTTCAATTTGAACTGCAAAAACGTCTTATATTTTGGTATGGAGGGAGTATATCTGTTGATGGATTTGGATTAGAAACTCGAGATGGTTTATTGCAAGAGTTAATTCAAAGAAAACACTGTAACAGGAAGTTGCTGAGTGACATTCGCATTGTTTTTCATGGCTTGGTTAGTTGTAAAGAGTATTTTGTAAGTATTGTACTCCCTCTGTAAACTAATATAAGAGCATTTAGATCACTATTTTAGTATTCTAAACACTCTTATATTAGTTTAGAAAGCAAGATTTTCATGGTTCTGTAAGGACTGTTGTAGTGGCAGTATTTGTATTTGTAAGAAATTTATTGTAACAGGCATGCTAAAGATTTGGATGGAATGTGCGACTCGATCGGTACTATTTTTCCTACAGCATACTTGGAAGTAAATTTGGCCTATTTCATCTGCAGCTCTATTTGTAAGAATTTTTTTGTAACACCCATGGAAATGTTAAAGATGTTGAGTCATTGAATTGTAATTCTTTCTTTTTCTGAAAGGAACATTCTAGCTAGATTGCGAGCAACAAAGTACATAATCACTAATTTTGAGTTATAAGTCGTATGTTCTGGATTCCCTCGTCCCCTTCACTATTTTTGAGTGTATTTGCTGGGTTTTCCTACCGCATCAGCTAAATGAAGCGCCCAGGTTTTCCTAGCCGAAACACATATCGTTTTGGTTGGCCAAAACAAAACAAAACGATAGATTTTAACAGCGTCATTTGATCTTCCTATTGGAAATGGCTAGCGCACAAAGTTTGACAGCTGCCCCAGAACAAGAAACCATGAGAAAAACAGAAAAAAAAAGCAACTAAACTTATCTATCTTGAGTCTGCTGAGAGAGATTATATTGAACAAACAGGAAATAAGCGGTGAATTGTTCCGCTATGATCAAGAAATTAGCAATTATGAACACGAGTCACTCTATGATCGAAGAAAGTGACAAAAGACAAATCGGTCAGCAGGTATTATACCTCGCTGTCCAGGGATGCGAGGAGCTCAGCCAGGCTTGGGTCTTGCTTCTGCTCGGGGGGTTCTCTCCGGTTCTCCCTCTTCTTGCGACCCATGGCTGAGCAATGGCGGAACTCCCTCCGGTCTTGCCTTCTTGCAGCTGATCGTCCGCTCCTCCGGTTCCTGGCAACTGAGCGAGCGCCTGATCGGCCGCTCCTGATCCCCGCGCGCTGGTCTCGCCGCGCGTCCTCCCTCTCTCGGGTGATCCCCGTGCACAGAAGCCGCGCGTCCTCCCTCTCTCGGGTGATCCCCGTGCACAGAAGCCGCGCGCTGCTCGCGCTTGCTCCGGCCCTTGACGCGCCGCCGCGCGAGGGCGGGCGCGAAAGGCTCCTCCGACTCCGCGCGTCGCGCGCTTGCCTCCGGCTTGACGCGCCGCCGCGCGAGGGCGGGCGCGAAAGGCTCCTCCGACTCCGCGCGTCGCGCGCTTGCTCCCGGCTCTTGACGCGCCGCCGCGCGAGGGCGGGCGCGACGGGCTTCTCGGACGCCGCGCGTCACAAGCTTGCTCCGGGCTTGACGCGCCGCCGCGCGAGGGCGGGCGCGGCGGGCTCCCCGGACGCCGCGCGTCACAAGCTTCCTCCCGGCTTGACGCGCCGCCGCGTGAGGCCGGGCGCGACGAGCTCCTCCGACGATGCGCCTCCTCCGCGTGCAGGGAAGCCGCTCGCGCTTGCTCCGCCGCCGCACCTCCTCCTATTCCGTGCGGTTGATCGCCGTGCAGGGAGGCCGATCGTCTTCCTGTGCGGCGCAGGCGAGGTTGTTGCTGGGCTCTAGTTTGGGTGTTGCCGCCGGTGGCGGTTACACAGGGTTTTGGTATATAGGGCGGTTGGTTGGTTGGTTGGTTCGTTTCCCGCCTCCGGCCTGCGCCTCAATACAGCAGGCCTTCTTCCCGGCAGCTTAATCTTCTTTCTGTCAGGCCGGCCCAAGCTGGCTGGGCCGGAGTGGGCCAAGTAGGACGTAGTACTTATGTGCGTGGAGGGTTGGTGAGAAGGTAGGAGAGGAGAAACGGCTAGTGGCTGGTGTGTGTGCTCGTCTTCCTGAGGAAGGCGACTCTCTCCTCCCCCCTTGTAATTCCTCTTGTAGCTCAAGAGATTTGAATTCAATGGCAAGTGAAACTGTCTAAATGTTGTTTTGCTCAAACACAAGTTGCTTATTTGGGGCACATCATTAATGGACAAGGGGTTTAATTCTACTGATCCAGCAAAAAAATTTGCTATTCAGGTTTGGCCTACTCCTGTATCTGCTAAGGAGGTTAGGGGTTTTCTGGGTCTGGCTGGTTATTACAGAAAGATCATTCGTCACTGCGTGATTGTGAGCAAACCCTTGACAAATCTGTTGAAAAAAGGGGTACCATTCCGCTATACAGCAAATGAACAACAAGCTTTTGCACTACTTAAGCAGGCCCTGGTAACAGCTCCTGTTTCGGCTCTTCCTAATTTCTCTTCAACTTTTATGATAGAAACAGACGCTTGTGATGTGGATATTGGGGCAGTACTTATGCAGAATGGGCATCCGTTGGCTTATGTTAGCAAAGCTCTGGGCCCTAGGAACCAGACTCTTTCTGTGTATGAAAAAGAATACTTAGCAATCCTATTGGCTGTTGACCACTGGAGACAGTATTTGCAGGTTTCACAGTTTGTAATCCGAACTGTCCAATGAAGTTTGGCTAGTTTGTCTGAACAACCTTTGCACACCAAGTGGCAACAATGTTGCTGAGAACAGTGTTGCTGATTCACTTTCCAGAAAACCACATAGCTCTCTTGATGTGTTACCAGAAATGCACCTTATCTCTTCAGCTCAACCTGCTTGGCTTGAAGATATTATGCAGAGCTATGTGGGCGATAAATTTTGCACTGGGTTACTTCAGAAATTGTCCACCAGCTCCTCTTTTGATAGTAAGTTTACTTTGACAGTTGGCATTCTTCGTACTGAGAACTATGTTTGGGTGGGTGATGTTCCAGAGTTGCACAAGCAAATTGTATCTGCTTTCCATGATAGTCCCAGTGGAGGACACTCGGGATTATCAGTTACTTATCGCCGTATCAGAAGTTTATCGCTGGAAACACATGAGGGGATTTATCAAACAGTATGTGCAACATTGCCTAATTTGTCAGCAAGCAAAGCTTGAACGTGTAGCCTACCCTGACCTGTTGCAGCCATTACCTGTCCTCAAACTTCCTTGGAATATGGTGACAATGGATTTCGTCGAGGGGCTACCACCATCTCTGGTCATCGATAAATTTTCCAAGTATGGTTATTTTGTTCCCATGCACCATCCATTCATAGCAGAAACAGTCGCTGAAACCTTTCTCAATTCAGTATATCGCCTGCATGGTGTGCCTCAATCTATTGTCTCGGATAGAGATCGTATCTTCACTAGTGTCTTTTGGCAAGAATTGTTCTCTAAGTCTGGTACTCAACTTCGAATGAGCTCTGCTCAAGTTAATCAACAGGTGGAATGCTTCTTACGATGCTTTGTCAATGCTCATCCTACTAAGTGGGCTAAGTGGATTCCCCTATGCGAGTTCCGGTACAACACCAACTGGCATTCTGCCACACGTACTACTCCCTGTGAGATTGTGTATGGGCATGCACCTCGTCACTTTGGTATCCCCTCGGATGCAGTAATTCAGTTTGTGGACGTGCAACAATGGTTGGATGATCGCAAGGTGGTGTTTGATTCTGTCCGTCAGCATTTATTGAGGGCTTAGCAGCATATGAAAATCCAAGCTGATAAGCACCGCACTGAACGTGTGTTTGATATGGGCGAGACGTTTTTTCTGAAACTTCAGCCATATTTACAGTCTTCAGTGGCGCCATGTGCCAACCACAAGCTTGCTTTCAAGTTTTATGGCCCCTTTGAAGTGGTGGAGCGTGGGTGAAGTGGCCTACAGATTAGCCCTACCACCTATCAGTCATGTGCACCCGGTCTTCCATGTTTCACTATTGCGCAAGGTCCTTGCACCGGGATGTCAAGTGATTTCTTTACTCCCTGCTCCTGATGATCAGTTCCAGTATCCAGAACAAATCCTTCAGCAACGAGTTGTTCGTCGGTGCGCTGATTCCCTGATCCAAGTACTCGTCAAATGGAGCGATGCGCCTGGAGAGATGGCTATCTAGGAAGACAAAGTGACACTTCGCCAGAAGTTTCCACGTGAGCCGGCTTGGGGTCAAGCCGCTTCTAAGGCGGGTGGGATTGTTAGCGACCAGGAGAAGCGCGAAGACGGGTTGCATGCTTTTGTATGTACTTGGAAGTTGATCTACGAGGGAGATAGCTGCGGACGCGAATAGATTAGATCCCGCCGGTCGATCGTTAGCTAGAGCTAGCCATCTTTTTCTTCTCTTCAGCACTCGATCGCTAGTCCAATGCCATTAGAGTTAACCTTATTGTCTACTCTCTCTGTTCCAGAATATAAAAACGTTTTTGATACTATGCTAGTGTTAAAAACGTTCTTATATTTTGGGACAGAAAGAGTAAGTGTCTATCATGTTTATTTCGTCGCGTCAGTTGGTTCATGCATGTTGCTGAGTTGAGACGTGAGGCTGCGGCGGTGTGCGTATAGTGTGATCACGTGCACACATACAAGCTGAGTGTCTTTTTTTTAGTGGACAAGCTGAGTGTCTAGTCAGTCCTGTTTAGTAGGGCATCTCCAAAGCGAACCTTCAAATCCGTGTAAATGTTTGGACCGTGTTGTTCAGAGGCAGTTTGACATCTAACGCCGCCCCGTATCGATTCACGGACTAGTCCTCTGCAAACCAGAAGCAAATTAGGGGGGTTTCACGGTAATACAGGCCATCATCACGTAGGACTCCGACACTCCCGGCCCGCCCAAAACCACGCCGGGGCCCCGTGTTTTCCCTCTTTCTCTGCATCAGGGCCATGCAAGAAGTCCACCATCTTGAAGCAGCTGCATCACACATGGCATTTAAATTTGACGCATTATCTTTGGCATGCCCGGTTCTCACAATGATATCAACATGCTGCAGTAGTCTCTATTATTTGCTAGGTTGACTGATGGGCAAGCTCCACCTTGCAACTATATTGTCAATAGGCATCAGTACAACATGAGTTACTATCAGTTTGACAATGTCTATCCTTTCCTCGTCATGCTGATGCTGCTCTCCTCCTCCATGGCCGTCGCCGACGATGAACCCCCATTCGGGCCAACCGTGGTTTAAAAAATATACGCGGATCAAAAAAAAGGTTCACAAATTTAAAAAAGATCACGGTTGAAAAATATACACGAATTCGGAAAAAGTTCATCAATTCAAAAATATACGTGATCTGGAAAAAAGATCACGAATTTTATAAATTCAGAAATTAAAAAAAATCATGGATTTGAATATTCTTATTTTACAATGAACTTATTATAGAGACGGGAGGGACAGAGTTGGTACACCTTTCTCTCCCGCAAGCTTTTAACGTGCATGGTTGCAACGAATGGGTCCTCACGATCGAGTAGATCAACGGGGCGAGGCCCATGGCAGGGCATGGAAACTTCATGGCCAAGGGTAACCACAGTAAACCTAAAAAAAGGTGTGAATTTTCATCAATCTATAAAAACCGAGGGAGTCGGTTTTTCCCGTAAACCATTAGCTTGCTGGTTTTTTCTTGAACGAGCAGCGATAAAGCGAGCGGCCAATCGGGACGAGGGACGAGGGACGAGCGGGCGAGCGATGGGAATGCGCTAATGGGCCGGCCCAGCTGTGCGCTAACAGGGTCTAAAGAGAGCTCAGAGCTCCCCACGGTCCGGGGTCTGGAGAAAGAAATTCAGCAGCGGCCGCCGCTTTGGTTGATCGGTTGCTGCCGCCGGCACCGCTACCTGCTGATCCCGCTCCCTTGTCGCGCACCGGCACCGCTGCTGCTCTCCCGCCTCGCACCTGCCCCGGCGGCCCAGTCCCCGCGGCAGCCGCCGCGCTGCAGGCTTGTCGCCTTGGGTTCAGGTGAGGTTCAGGGCTTCAGCATACCGCGATGTGTCATACTTTAGTGTTGAGCTTAAATAGAAAATTTGGAGATTTTGTTTTCAGTTGCATGTGTGAATGTGCAGGACTATTCTGACATTTTGTTGTTAACTCTTGTGGTAAATACTGTATCAAATTATGATCAGGAGATTTTTTTTTCTGTTTGCTACCTTTTGTATCTCCGTATTGTTATTTGTAGTTTCTGTCATGTTTTATCTATTTGGGAAAATCTAGATTTACTGGGCAATGTTGACTAAACCGGGATGCTCCACTCATGCCATAATCTGGACCTTTTTTAGGGTGCGTTTTGACCTTCTGTAGATTATTCTCGTCAGGACCATTCTGCTGGAGATTTTTGGATCTGGATTGAGACTAACACGGATTAATGACCGGATTCTAAGATTGCTCTTTGGTGACCGATCTGCTTATGCATCCTTTGTCATGGCAAGCAGCATTGCAGTAAAAGGAGTTAATAATTGGGGCAGGCCAAATTGGCTCCGCGTCCTCCCTTGTGCCAGTAATTATTTCTGCACCTCCATCTATGCCACCAAAGGCAAACAATTTGACATCACCAAGGGAATGGATAGATCAGAGATGAAGGGGCGAACAAAGCAAGTCTTTGTTAGCCATGCCTCTTATCCTGTATCTGAAGGCAACATCCTTAAGAAAACCACCCATCGGGACGGTTCTATATACAAGATAAACTATGGTCTTCTAAAGCTATGTCATCTTACTCAACGTGATGAGAGTAAGTCATCTATCATGTTCCATTTTATTTTTATGATGCTTACCAGCTATATAGTTTGGTTGATTGATTTAAAATGAATTCTTGTATTTTAAAAAATGCAATATATATCTGGATTGTTATAAAGAATTTATGAATTAGCAAAAAAATATCATGCTTCATTTGGATATATAAATTTGTCGATATACCATACATGATTAGGATCTTGTCACTAGTTTTAGTCCTACAAATAAGTTTCCCTTGTACTCATACACCAACAACTTCCATGACTCAGAAAAATTATTCTTCTTCTTTCTAAACTGCACAAATATGTATTGAGAAGCATAATTATAATTTTTTTGTGTAAATTGTTTGTATAAAACATTATTTGTTGTAATATAACATGTATTTTTTTTCATGAAGCACAACTAGAGCCGATGATGTTCTCAAATCCTATGAATTGTTTCCCGGATAGGGATAGATGCATGGTACATTCTGCAACTGCTATGATGCAGATTTTCTCGCTGAAATTGGAAAAAGCTAGTACCAACATCGGCTTGGTACAACTATATGGATATATAGCAGTGCGTGATTGTCATGATTCATTGCTTAATTATGTCTTCAATCGTAGCAGAGATGATCCCATCATTGTGGAACAGGTGCACATTTTTACATATATATGCAATTATATTTGATATTTCATTCATTTAATAATACAAGTCAATATCCGCTCGAGTTGTTCCCCTACCTCTATTGTTTGATATAGGGTTGAAATCATAGGATTTTCTCTCTCTTGGGATTCATTTGCGCTATAGTTTATTGAAATTCTATTCACTTCTACCTTTTAGGAAGACTCCTATGCTTTTCCTGTCCACAATCAAACATCCTTTCAGTCTCTTGTACTGAAGATGGGGTGACACTCTAATCTTGTGCTTAGTGTAACGCTTTTCTGAATCCTGCAACCAAAGAGGTCAAACATTTGCGGTGTTGGTGATGGTGGCACCACTTTGATGATCTTATTTGTACTCCCTCCGGTCCATTTTACTCCGCGTATTAGATTTGTGTCAAGTCAAACTTTGCAAAGTTTGACAAATTTATATTAAAATATATGAACATCTACAATACCAAATATATATTCTATGAAACTACATTTCATAATGAATCTAATAATATTAATTTGGCACTGTGAGTGTTGATACTTTTTTCTATAAATTTGGTCAAAGTGGAGATACTTTGACTTTGAACAAAAACTTATATGCAAACTAAAAAGGAACGGAGGGAGTATCACTATATGCATTCGTTTATGCAAATGCATGTGCTTTGAGGATCTTATACAATGATGTGTTTTTTCCTTTGCATATGTTATGCAAGTTTGTGGTTAGTTATCTTTGCGTGATTTATCGAAGTTATGTTTTATATGCAGTCAAATTATGTTTGTTGGTAAAATATCTCAAATAATTTTATTTTGGAGGGTTTTGATTTTATGCTATCATTTATTTGAGATCTTTGTCAATTGACACAACGTAGAGCATATGCTTCACATATTTCTTACTTTCCATGAGGAGCTACTAAATAATAATAGGTTTACAGGGTTCTCTTATTGAGATGACTGGCCCTAAGAGAGGCATCACAATGGTAGCCCCTGCTCTAGTTGAGTTTGACATGAGGATCAAGAAAGGAAATCAAGAAGATGATCTACAACTAATTGATGGTGCAATGGAGTACCATGATCTAGTCACACCTGAGTATCCATTCACGCATCGGATTAATGGAGATTGTGGTGCGGTTGACATCACTTTAGCCCTCGTTCGTTGGGCATTTGAGGCCACAATAGATGTTGTCATATTGAAAGTGCAGTGTGGATTTGATTTATCTCTCAGTTCGTGTGTTTTCCTAATGAATGGTTTACATGAGATTCAACTCTTTCGTGGTAGTGTTGTTGAGTCATGTGGTTTAAGAAGATATGTGATTGCTGTAAAGAAGGATACTTTGATGTATTTGAAGTTCAAGGTAGGCCAGAATAGTTGTAAAAATGATCTTGATCACCATTGTTCATTCAAAGCAAAAAAGCATGGGCATGACTATCAGCAAATCATGCTTGAGCTTGAGTATCTCAGCGAAGGTGACTTGGTCGAACTTGCAAAGGTAAATCACTCGTTTCGTATTCGAACTTTGGTTGTGTTACTTGTTGAATGTACGTGGGTTGCGGCAGAAAACAAATAAATAGATCCACAAAAATGTGCATTCTTCTATTATTGTACCACCTTTAGTGTTTACAGAGTACTACCTTTGTAAACAAATGTAAAGACGTCTTATATTTGTTTATAGAGAGAGTATTTTTTTTACTCGTAACTCTATTAGAATTGTGTGGGTTCAGATTTGTATCATTTTATTAATAATATGTAATATCTATTTGTATGACTGTACTTTTTATTTAAAGGTCCGGCTCGAGCGTGGGCCGGCGCATGCCCACGACGACCAGGATGCGATAGGCGCCTGCCCCGGCGCGGGCGGATGACGGCGGGAAGAACGGGTAGAGGTGGAAGATGACATGTTTATTTTTTTGAAGGGATAGAAGATGGCATGTAGGTGGGGGTGATCTGCAGGCGACACACGCACAGGAGATACGTATAGAAGGGCCTTATGTCGTCGCACGAGTTGCGCTGTATTGAAGCGGAGACATGCATGGCTCAGCAGCAGTCGGCTGGAGAGCAAATAAATCGGCCATGTGAATATTATGTGATGCCCATTTGTCTGCACGTACGCACGTGGATGTTGGGATCTTCTGACGACACATACGTTGTACCAATCGCTCGGGAGATTAGATGATCCAGAGCACATATAATATCATGGAAATTAGTATTTTCTCTGATCCATATTACTTGTTGACTTGGGCATCGCTCAGCGCCAAATTCTTCATCTGGCTGGCTCTTTTGGACCGTTGCTGGACTAGCGAGCGTCTGGCCCGGCACGGCCTGCCTCATAGCCCACCTTGCATCTTCTGTGATCAAGCCGATGAGTCCATGCAGCTCATCTTCATTGGGTGCCCTCTCTCGCGCGCGGTCTGACACGACGTCTACTCCGCCCTGCGCCTGACTACTACCGGCTCAATGCCAGTTTGTAACTTGACCCTCTTCTTTATGTTTGAGTAGTTGTATTTGTTCTCGAGGATAAGAATTAACTCCTTTATGCTTAGAATAATTATTTCCATGCGATCCAATATGCTCTTGTCCATGTTCAAGTTAATATTATAC